>NW_021833945.1:2500-52705 GCF_006345805.1 Octopus sinensis | reverse complement strand
GAGGTCTGGTGAACCAGATGGCTGCACCAGACTCCAATCTGATCTGGCAGAGTTTCTACAGCTAATGCCCTTCCTAACGCCAACCACTCCGAGAGTGTAGTGGGTGCTTTTACATGCCACCGGCACGAGGGCCAGTTTAGTGGAACTGGCAATGGCCACGCCCAAATGGTGCTTTTTACATGCCACCTGCACAGGAGCCAGTCCAGCGGCACTGGCGATGACCTCACTCGCAATGTTTCACATGCCACAGGCATAAGTGCTAGTAAGGCGACGCGGGATTGTTATAATTGTAAGAACTTCAAGAAAGTTGTCTTGCGGTATTACTTTCAACTCTTTACATTCTGAGTTCAAATCCTGTCAAGTTTAACTTTGCCTTTTGTGCCTCCGAGGTCAATGAAATAAAGTACAAGTGAAGTACTGTAGTCAGTTCAATTCACTAACCTCCTTCTCACCAAATTCCTGGCCTTGTGCATACTTAGGAAAGTATCATTGTTATTGTTTCTATAATTCCTACTTTATATGTTCTACATTTGTGTTGTAGATAAAGTCGAGATCCAGATCCAGCCAGTTGATAAAATTGAACCTCGTCGTCTTGAAGTAAGGAATTTTGATACAAGTCGCTGTGAGAGTAAATCTCCAATGGTCTCCCCTAAAAGACAGCCACAAGTTAAGGCTTCACAACTTATCACCCAAATAGAACCTCCTATTATGATGAGGAAATCTAGTAAAGGCGTATGTATCATTTAATTCTTTTCTTTTTCTTTTTTTTTTTTAATCTGCTGAATTAATAATGAACCATAAATATTTTAGTGATTTCTTTTTTCCTTTGATTTTTGGATTTTGGATTTGGAAGCATCAAGAGATTTAAACTAAAAATATTCCTGTTAACCCTTACATACTTAAGTCTTTTGCTTCCTATTGAACATAGACCATCAATGAGTTTTTTCCACTAGTCTTCACTTTGGGTTGTCTTTTTGGTTTCTCTCTATTTGGATCCTTACTTCCTTGTAACTTCTGCTATCCTGTCATATGTTTACTGAGAGACTCTCTTCTTCTCCCTGGTCTTCTTGGTTATTGCATTATCACCAATGCTTCTGTAACTATGCTTTTCTTTTAGACAAGGGCATTGGTCCTACACAAATCCATTTTTATCTGTAGGAGAAAGTGGTCCATATAAATCTGGCCCCTATCCTTTGACCTGTCCATCTTGGGAGGACAGATCAAGAGCTTATATTTTGTTGTTGGCATCCTTCTTAAGGACACAAACCACGGCACTGCAAGAAAGACTGAAATTTGTGGTTATTAACCTTTATTTTGGTAGTTATTCTGTTTTTGGTAATTAGTTTGTATCTGGATTCTGGGTGAATGAAGAAATTTTAATTATTTAAAATTTTCTTTGTACCAGCTCATTCATGATCAAAGGCATTCTCTCTGTAACCACCCTAGCATTCTGGAGGGGTATCCAAGATTGTGTCCTTCCAGAGTGAAGTTTGGTTGTTCTTTCTAATAGGTTGTGCAACCATATTTATATGCTTACTTTTGTTGCCATTCTGAGTTTATCCGAGACCTGGACAAACAGGCCTATAATGAAAGGTGTTCTGGCTGTGTCCATACCATTTATTATGACATAAGGGATCTAGGATTAGGACTAAACAATGTATCTCTCCTTGGTATTTAACTCTAGGCCAGTCTTGATTGAGCACGTCTATATAAAGTGTTCCAGCCATGACCTTTTCTGTTGAGACATAATGTATCTAGGAATCTAATCTAGGATTACATTGTTATTTTAGGCTTGATTGAGCAGACATATGTTCCATGTTAGCATGGGTCGCTCACAACATCATAAGCGGAAAGTGTAACCTCTCGAAAGAGCTGTTATTCACTCCTGCTCTGGAGTGTGGGCTGCAGGGTAACTCCGAAAAGCTCTATCTACAACAATTCATCTCAATCAAAGGAGAGGGGCTTTCTCCGTCTGGGTTGCGGATCCGTAGAATAAGCTGCCGGACGAGATAGTGAAGATGCTGACGACCGCTCGGTTCAAAGTCTCTCTTGACCAGAAATGGCCTGAACTCTTTTTATGAACACCCTCCCTGTACATAACTCCCTGTCCCCCTACATGGCCTTGCTTTTGCTTTTTGAGCCAATAAAAATTGAATTGAATTGAGTTGGACAGGATCCAATAAGTCCAAGAACTGCAACCTACTTGATGCTTGTTTTGGCATGATTTCTATACTTGGTTGACCTTTGTAATGCCAACCACTTTAATCCTTTAGTATTTAAACTGGTTTTTCCAGCCAAAATATTCTGCTTGTTTTATGTTCAAACTGACCCAATTTAGCCTTTCACACCAACCCTAAAATGTCATTCTTAAAATATACAATTGTATCATTGGAATCATAAAGCTACAGGATAATATCTAATTAATTCTACACAATGTGAATAAATAAACAGTACATTTGTCAGAGTAACCTGAATGCTAAAGGGTTAAGCATATACTAGGTGCCTTTTTCAAAAATTTCTATAAATTCTTTAGAAAAAAAAAAAAGATAGTTTTCTAAATAGTTTTTCTGTTTGAAATATTTCAGGAGGAAGATCAGTTTGATGTTGAAAGTCTCTTAGAGTTTGAAGATGAAGAAGATTTGACTGAAGTTAATAGAACAAGGCTTGTATCAGCTAGTCAAGTAAGCAATCTTAATTTTTCCTCTTTTTATGTATTTCATTGTATACTGCACATTACCTTGTCTTGGGTCCAACAATGTTTTGGCAAATGAAATGTGATAAAGGGAAATTATGCAGGGCCCATTTCTCTCACATGTGCACACACACACACCTAGTTCCTAACTCATGAAATAATACTATAATACAATTTTTTTTTTATGAATTGTGGATATTTTAATCTTATGAGTAAGAACACCTGTGTTATTATTGTTATTAAGGTAGTGAGCTGGCAAAACGGTTGGCATATTGGATAAAATTCTTAGCACCATTTTGTCCATCTTTACATTCTGTTCTGGGAGCAAATTCTGCCAAGGTCAACTTTGCCTTCCATCCTTTTTGGGGGTCAATAAAATAAGTACCTGTTGAACACTGGGGTTGATTTAATCAACTTACCCCTTCCCCAATACTGCTGGCCTTGTGCCAAAATTTGAAACTTATTGTTACCTCCGCCTTAGCGAAAGCAGAGGTATTGTTTTCAGTCATGTTTGTTTGTTTGTTTGTTTGTTTGTCCCTGGAAAAAATCTCAAGAACTGCTGGATGAATTCGGATGAAACTTTCAGCGATGTTTGGCCTCATGATTGGCATGAACTGATTAGATTTTGGGATCAATCCGGTACTGGACAAGGATTCTGGGTTATTTTTCCTGTTTTTTTTTTTTTTTTTTTTTTTTTTCTTAACTTTAGAGAGTGGTGAGATGAATTTTTAGTACACTCATTTGTGAGAGCCTGTCAAGTTTATTTCAGATATTCTTATTTTAAAAATCACCTCTGGCTAATCGTTGAGAGGACATTGGTGTTGCCTTGGCGGAGTTTTGTGCTCTCTGAGTGCTCTTGTTTTTATTATTATTATTATTATTATTATTTCTATTAAAGTATCAAACTGGCAGAACCTTTAGTGTTAGAAGAAAAATTTTTTGCAGTATTTTTTCCATTTCATTACATTCTGAGATTAAATTCTGTTTGGATTGACTTTCTCTTTCATCTGTTCAGGACTAGTTCAGTACTGAGGTTGATCATCATCATCGTTTAACGTCCACTTTCCATGCTAGCATGGGTTGGACGATTTTGACTGAGGGCTGGCGAACCAGATGTCTGCACCAGGCTTCAATCTTGATCTGGCAGAGTTTCTACAGCTGGATGCCCTTCATAACGCCAACCACTCCGAGAGTGTAGTGGGTGCTTTTTATGTGCCACCGGCATGGGGGCTAGTCAGGCAGTACTGGCAACGACCTCGCTCGAATCATTTTACACATGCCACCAGCACAGGTGCCAGTAAGGCGACGTTGGTAATGATCACGCTCTAATGGTGCCCTTTTACGTGCCACTGGCTGCTCTGGCAACGATCACACTCAGATGGTGCTCTTGGCACCCTACTAGCATGTTACAAGTGCCAGTAAGGCGACACTGGTAACGATCATGCTCGAATGGTGCCTTTTAAGTGCCACTGGCATGGAAGCCAGTTAGCCGCCCTGTCAATGATCACGCTCGTATGGTGCTCTTTGCATCCTGCTAGCACAGACGCCAGTCATTGAATTTGATTTTGATTGATGTAATTAGCTTTCCCCTTTCCTATAATTGCTACCCCTACTCTAAAATTGACAAGATTCGCTATTATTATTTTTTATTGTATGTGTAAGGCAGTGAGCTGGTGTAATCGTCAGGGAACTTGACAAAATGATTTGCAGCATTTTATCCATCTTTAGGTTCCAAGTTCAAATTCCACCAATGTTGACTTCGCCTTTCATCCTTTCTGGGGTTGATATAAAATAAGTACCAGCTGAATACTGAGGTAGATAGAATCAACTAGTCCAATTTCCCCCAAAATTTCAAACCTTGTGCCTAGTGTAGATTACTGCTAAAACATTACTTGGAATACCAAAAACAACGTTTTGACGAGTAATGTTACCTCCTAAATCTCGCACAAAATAAAAAAATCTTAAATACTTTTGAAAAGCATAAGGTGTATTTATGCCCTCACTCTCTCTCTCTCTGGACCCTTAAGTTTTCTACTTCACATTTCGAATGCCAGTGTTTCTGGCATTGCGCAGTTAGGGGAGATAACTCTCTTAATAGTTTAAACTGATCATAATTATCCCGCTGTTTCTCAACCATTTTTTAAACTATGACCCCTTTGATTCCTATTTTATTCAGTTTGACCCTTATAACCATTCGATGTTTTAAAAAAATCATATTTTTTATAATTAGATATTATTAGGAATTGTATTAAAAATTTTAATATTTTGTATATTGTAGAAATTTATTGCAGTTAAATTCTAACAAAATCTTATAGCCCAAGGGCCATATGCAGCCAGTTGAGAACCACTGAATTGTATATACTGTTAGGGCTATTACGTACCCTATTTGATGGTAAAAGACATAAGGGCCTATTTGGCGCACACAAATTTCAGCAGCACATATTCAGGGAAAAAGTTTGTAGTGCATTGTCTGTCTTCACATTCTGAGTTCAGATTCTGCTGAGGTTGACTTTGCCTTTCATCCTTTTGGGGGGTCGATGAACTAAATACTAATTACGCACTGGGGTTGATATAATCGACTGCCTCTCCCACCCAACAAAAATTTCAGGCCTTGTGCCTATAGAAGAAAGGATTATTATTATTATGAGAGACTCTCGGATAGTTCTAAATTTCTAATTGTTTTTTACTTGAAAGCAGGCAATAATTAATCACCAAAGGTTTCAAGTAGTGCCTTCTCCTGTGACTCAAAGAGACAATACACTTCTTAAAATGTGAGCTGTACCCAGCAATGCCGTCTTCTAGATCACTTTGAGCCTGACAGCAGCTCCAATATTCTTAATATGTTTTTCAAAGCCCTTGGAAACTGTTCCTAATGATCCAATTACCACCGGTATCACCATTATTTTCCTCATGCCCCATAGCTTTCCTATCTCAGCCCACAGTGGCTGGTATTTCTAACTCTTTTCTGTTTCCTTACATTTCACCCTCAAATCACCTGGTGTTGCAACATCTATTATCTTTGCTTCTTTTTCATCTTTATGGATGAGCACGATATCTGGTCGTTTCGCCTCTATGACTTGGTTGCACTGTATGTTAAAATCTCAGAGTATTTTGTAATGTTCGTTTTCCATTACTCCCTCTGGCTTGTGCTCATACTGAGCGCTGCACACTAATGCCTCAGTAGGCCCTTTTAAGTCTCCTTTCTGCAGTCATTGCCAGATTCTATTCCAATAAATCTCATCTTTATTCTTCAAGAATTGACTATACATTTTCTTGTCCTTCTAAATTTCCTTCATCTGCTCTCTGGTTGGATCTACAACTTTGTTCACTTTTAAGGTTCCCTACATTTTCACTGCTTCAATCATTTCTTCTTTACTCCCCTTGACATACCGAGCCAAGCTATTGTCCTCTTCCCTTACACAACCTTCACAACCCACCAATCCCTGTCTTCCTTCTTTCCTCTTTACATAAAATCTTGACACATTGCTCTTGGAGTGTAGTTCCTTGTTCATTGTCATTTATTTACGTGTTCTCTGGTCTACCTCTTGTAATTCATTCTTCTTCCAAGACACTATTCCTGCCCCATATCTCATCAAACCAACAGCCCACGTGTTAATTGCTCTAATCTTATAATGAACATTTAGCTTCGAATGGATCACAAGCCAAGTTCTCCTCAAATACTCTTTCCTGTACATTTCTTTCATCTTGTGTTCATTCCACTTTCTCTTTCAATTATACCCGGGTACTTATATCCTTTCTCTCTGATTTCCTTTATAGTTTCACAACTTTCCAGGTTGATCCCATGGTTTTTACTGATTCCCCCCCCCCCCTTAAGAATCATTACACCACATTTCTCGATCCCAAATTCCATGCCAATATCTTTGCTAATTGTCTGCACAGTTGCCGTCAAACTCTCATTTTCTTTTTCAGTCTTAGCTTCAAGTCATCCATAAACCACAGATTGTTTACTTTCACCCTGCCTAGCATGTACCCCACACATATCTTCCTTAAAATGCTGGTTAGTGGCAGTATGCACACAACAAATAGTAGGTGCGACAAACTGTCCCCTTCAAAGATCCCTCTTTTGATATTTACCTTTCCCTGCTTATCTCCCCATATTGTGAATTATATATATATATTTTTTTTTTCTTGTTAAAATAAAGTGTCATAAACCGTCAATATGCTAATTATAAATTTTTGAAATATCATTGAATGATAGTTTTCAAAATAAGGGATATTTAAAAAATCCGGATCTTTTCGGCTTGAAGGCAGTTTTTAAAAATAATTTCCACGTAACTAAACACTTTTAAACTTCGTATACTGGTAGAATGGTTTTATTAAAACATCTTTTTCTCTGGCTTTATGAGAAAATTCTATAGTTTGTAAGATATTGTTGTTTTTTTTTCTCTTCAATTTCTGCAATTTCAACCAATCAGTGACGTCTATTGAGGTGAAAACATTCTGTGCCGTATGAATCTGTCCCTCATTTAAGAAACAGATTGGGTTTATTTACATTTGTGAAGAAAAAAAGATACCCTTCCCCCCACCCCTAACCCTAACTCTAAAACAGATTGAAATGCAATAGATCGATACTAGGGTCATAATTATGGGTGACAATTTTATATTACACCGCTAGAAAAAACTGCCGTTCAAACCATAAAGATCCCTCAACTGGTGCTTATTTTATAGACCCCGAAATGATGCAGCGGAATTTGATAAAAACACTAGCTTAGTGTTAACATTTAATGTAGTGATAATATTGAATTTATATATTTTTAATGTCTTAATCATATGAATAACACATCACTTGTGACTTTTTTTAATGGCATTTGTGGCTCATGTCTAGGAAACAGGAAGGAAAAACAATATTTGTTATGGTTACAATATTGTTTTGATAATTTCATCTATTTTGCCCTAACCCTTTCCCATCGCTGCTGTAGTTATCTCCCTTGCAGTGAGCAATAACAATTGCACCAAATTACTTTATCAAAACTTTTCAAATTTTAGCCCAAATGTCAGCGACATCAAAGGGGCGGTCTAGTTTAGTGGTTCCCAACACTTTTATTTAAATTAGTTGTGCCACGGACCCCTTTTAATATACTTATCCTTACATATATATATATATATATATATATATTTTTTTTTTTTACTGCCCACAAGGGGCTAAACATAGAGGGGACAAACAAGGACAGACAAAGGGATTAAGTCGATTACATTGACCCCAGTGCGTAAATGGTACTCAATTTATTGACCCCGAAAGGATGAAAAGCAATGTTAACCTCGGCGGAATTTGAACTCAGAATGTAACGGCAGACGAAACACCGCTGAGCACTTAGCCTGGCGTGCTAACGTTTCTGCCAGCTCACCTTATATATATATATATGTCTCTATATATATAAATGCACTGGGGTCAATGTAATCGATTTAATCCCTTTGTTTGTTCTTGTTTGTCCCCTCTGTTTAGCCCATTGTGGGCAATAAAGAAATAATTGCGAGAGTACCAGACAAAATAAGTGGCGTTTCATCCATCTTTACATTCTGATTTCAAATGCTGTCAAGGTTGACTTTATCTTTCATCTGTTCAGGGTTGGTGAAATAAGTACCAGTTGAACACTAGGGTTGATGTAATTGATTTTCTCCACCCCTTGCATTGTGCTAAAATGAATGATTATTACAAATGCTTCAAGCTATTATCTAATAAGATGCTAATCTGACAGAATATCTAAGATAACAAACAAAATTTCTTGTTGTACGCAGTAATGTCCCTTTACATGCTGATCTCTATCTACTGTAATCAATTTGGTCTTCTATCCTTTTTGTGTCAATGAAATGATTACCACATGTACAAAGATATATTAATTTCCTTGATTCCTTTCTTTAAATTCATAATCTCATGCCAATGTTAGAATTTATTACTGGACTGGCAGTATCATTGCGAAATATCAAATGAAAACATTTTGCATTCAAAGTTCACTTTCTATCAATGTCAATTTTGCCTTTTAATAATAATAATATAATAATAATAATAATTGTGTACAGTGCTTAGGGCACTACAACTCATCTAAAGTGTATATATAATCAGGTGTAGTTTCGGCGGATTCGGAAAGCATGAGGCCCTTAAAGGATGCAGTGTCATGGCAGTCAAAACTGACGCAGGCAGTTTATTCCATGCTTCAGCAACTCTGAGCGTGAAAAAAATGTTTCCGAAAGTCATGGGAGCTGTGTTGTTTTCTGACTTTGTAGGCATGTCCACGTGTGTCAGACACATGGAGATCAAAAAGGTGTTCAGTGTTGTTGTTGGTGAGGTGGTTGATAACTTTGTGGGTATTTACCAAGTCTGTCGCCAGACGCCGGAGCTTCAGTGAATCCATGCCCAGGGTTGATAAAATAATATATTAATCAAATACGTAAAAACAATGGTACCAATTAACTTCTTTCAGAATTGTTGACCATATATCTAAATTAGAAACATTTATCTACAGATGTTTCTAAATCAGACTTAGAGCTGGATAGATGAAGTGCTATTTCCTTTCTTTTAATGATTTATAATTTTGATATGATGTAATTGATATCTTGTCTTAGCATTAAAGCCATTTCACTCATGTCCCCCAAATAAGTATGGCTATATGTTGAACACTGTTCCATTATTAATCCACATAATCATCGTTTTAATGTCTACTCTTCCATATTTGCATGGGCCAGACAGAATTTGTTGAGGCAGATTTTGTACAGCTGAGTGGCCTTCCTTTCACCAACCTTCATCTATTTCCAAGCAAGATATTTTCAATGTGCAGACAAGTTTTCATGGAAGATTGTAAATGAATGTACTGCTCGTATGGTAGTGACATTTGTTTATACCTCCCATGCACCTATATAGAGCTTTTTATGGGGGAACATTACACACACACATATATATCATCATCATCATTTAACGTCCGCTTTCCATGCCAGCATGGGTTGGACGGTTCAACTGGGGTCTGTGAAGCCGGAAGGCTGCTTCAGGCCCAGTCTGATCTGGCAGTGTTTCTACGGCTGGATGCCCTTCCTAACACCAACCACTCCGTGAGTGTAGTGGGTGCTTTTTACGTGCCAGCCGCACAGGTACCAGACGGAGCTGGCAGACGGCCACGGACGGATGGTGCTTAAGGAGTATGGCTCCAAACTTACTGGGAAAAATTAGATTTAGTATTAAATCAAATTTCACTGTATAAATATATAAAATATGAATTATATATATATATATATACACATACACGTTTTATTTACTATTTTGCACATTACTTAATCATTGTTATGTTTTATCTTATATTTAATCTTTCTACAATATGTAATTTTTTTAAATGGTATAATTTAATTTTTCATTATTGAATTGATAAAAGGTGGATTTTTAAAAAATTTATATATATATAATATTTTTGTGAAATTTGACTTAGTATTTCTAAATTGAATTTTCTTTGTAAGTTTGGAATAATATTCCTTCATATTATATATATAATATATATATAATATATATATAATATATATATATATAGTAAAGTCTATTTACCAATGCAGTGTGGAAGTCCTATGTAGGACGATGTTACTATCTTTTAGCCTCAGGAAAACATCTTTTCTAGCTGGCTTCTGACACATGATCATGTTTTCTTGGGGCTAAAAGTAGTAATGTTGTCCTATTGGCAAATAGACTTTAATGTACAGTATTATTACATATTTTTTGCTCAGAAATTCAAAAAAAAATAATATATAATATATATATCTTATATATATATATATATATATACAAAATGAAGAAAATGGAGAAACATACTTAAATCAATCAATCATCAACCATCAGATAATACCCAATCAATACTTTATTACACCATTACATAACAGCAAAGACATTATACATAATATATTGTAAATATAACTAGACATGGAAATAGAAATATAAAATACAATTACATCATATCTGACAGCTGTTTCGGCCATGAGGACAAGTATGTCTCATTTAACCTATTAGCCATAAAGCAGGTATAAATGAGACATTAACAAGGATGTCTCACGGCCTCTTCAGAGAATTTAATATAAGTGTGGAAAAAATTACATATAAATATAAAATATAAATAAAAATGTGTGCATAGACACTCATAATTCTACACATATATATATACACATTAATACAATAATACATATAAACAAAATATATCAGTATAATTAACAAACACAGATATTTCCATATTGGACTCCTAGTTCCATAACTAACATCAAGGAAATACATGTACACTCACATTTAAATTTAAAGCAGACATATATATATATAAAAAAAACCACAGTTCAGTTCCTTAAAATGTATACCCTACAAAAAGTCAATAAAATTGATATTAATAATAATAATAATAATAATAATAATAATAACAACCATGATTGTACCATGTACAGCAAGTGGACATCTACATATCAATATATATATATATATCTATATATATATATATATATATAATATATATCCATGCTGGAGTACTGCCTTGAAGTGTTTTTGTTGATCAATTCAACCCCAGGACTTATTTTTAAGCCTAGTACTTATTCTATTGATCTCTTTGCCAAACTGTTGAGTTAAGGGGACGTAAACACACCAACACTGGTTGTCAAGAAATGGAGGAGACAGACACACACACACACGATGGGCTTCTTTCAGATTCCATCTACCAACTCCACTCAGAAGGCTTTGGTCAGTCTGAGGCTATAGTGGAAGACACTTGACCAGGGTGCCATGTAATGAACTTGAACACAGAACCATATAATTGGGAATTCTTACCACATAGCCATGCCTGTACATTTTTCATATTTTATTCAGAAGGTAGGGACTGGTCTCATGACCCTCATAAACCCTTCAAGATGAGTGAAATCGATATGGTTGATGTGCAGTCTGAATATCAGTAAGTTAACACCTTAACTTGGCATCCTTCTGTCTTGAGTGACAATGAAGTTTCATACCTATTTCTTTACTGCCCACAAGGGGCTAAACACAGAGGGGACAAACAAGGACAGACAAATGGATTAAGTTGATTACATCGACCCCAGTGCATAACTGGTTCTTAATTTATCGACCCCCGAAAGGATGAAAGGCAAAGTCAACTTCGGTGGAATTTGAACTCAGAACGTAATGGCAGTCGAAATACCGCTAAGCATTTCGCCCTGCGTGCTAACATTTCTGCCAGCTCGCCTTATGAAGTTTCATGCCATTGGTCAACCATGATTTGAGCTGCAGCCAGCATGAGAAGGGGTAAGCACATTTCCTACAATGGCATTGAAGTAACTTCATGATGCAAGCCCTTTTTGACCTCACTGATATGAAATGGTAACTTGGCACCAGTTTGGCTGAAGGGATTGCTAGAAGAACATCAAATTAAACGCCAGACTCTTGTAGGGTTTCCACTCTGGATTTTTGATATTGTTTACTCTTTAAAAATTTGCTGCCTGGTGGAAAAAAAAAAGAAGTTATTTATCAATAGACAGAGATCTTTAACTGATGCAGGGGTCCAGATCTAGTTTTGTCAGTCATGTACCAGACTAGATAGAGCAAGGTACCAGATTGTTTCTTTGATACGTGCTGTAAATACATCATTGGTGCCCCAGCATGGCCAGAGCCTTTGACTGAAACCAATGATAGAATAATAGAATTATGCTATGGAAAAGAATCCATTGTTGTCTTTTCATTGAAAAATACCTTTGAGATTTAAACCCTTTTGATATAAAAACACCTGACAAATACCTTCAGCTCTATAAACATAATGTTTTGAAATGATATTATGGATGATGTTGCTGTTGTAATTTTATTCCTTGTTTATATTTTTTTTTTTTTTCTTTTTTTTCTTTTTATAGAATCCTTGTTGGAATGAAATGTTTGAATTTGATGTGGAAGAAGAACACCGGTTTTTAAATATTTGTTTATGGTGCAGGGAAGCAGACAAAATAGACAAACACGATAAAGTGACCAAACGGAAAAAGAACGTTCGAATTGGACATGTGAGTGTTACTCTTTCATTCCATTAACGGCACCAATCATCAGACTGAAGATCATAATGGGGTACCACCCTTTCAAGAGATTTTAATTGATTACATTGCTCCCTTTATTTTTATTTTATCAGTATCTATTTTGCAAATGGCTAAGTTGTATTTAATGTAAAGCAACAAAATTCAGCATTGCACTCTCCCCCTCTCTCTCTCTCTCTCTCTCTCTTTCTTTCTCTCTCTCACCCTCTCTCTTTCTTTCTCTCTCCCCCCTCTCTCTCTTTCTCTCTCTCCCCTCTCTCTCTCTCTCTCTTTCTTTCTCTCTCCCCCCTCTCTCTCTCCCTCCCCCTCTCACTCACACACACACACACACACTTGTTTTGATTAATTGGATAATTTCCTCATACTGTAAGGTTTTGTGCAGCTGACATTAAGCAAACCTGCTGGTACCACATAAAATGCATCTACGTTGCTGCCATGTGAATGCACCCATGCCAATGGCACGTAAAAAGCACCCAATGTGCTTTGTAAAGTGGTTTGCATTAGGAAGGGCATCCTGTCATAGATACCCTGCCAAAACACAGTTGAAGCCTGGTGCAGCTCTCCAGCTGGCCAGATCCTCTCAAAACTGTCCAACCCATGACAGCATGGGAAATGGACGTTAAACCACTATGAATCTTTTAGTGTGAAATAATGGAAGAGAATGGTTGTTTAGGCAGTATAACACACATTCATCATCATCGTTTAATGTCCGCTCTCCATGCTAGCATGGGTTGGACAATTTTGATTGAGGGCTGGCGAACTAGATGGCCGCACCAGGCTTCAATCTTGATCTGGCGGTTTCTACAGCTGGATGCCCTTCCTAATGCCAACCACTCCGAGAGTGTAGTGGGTGCTTTTTGCATGCCACCGGCATGGGGCCAGTCAGGAGGTACTGGCAACAACCTTGCTCGAATCTTTTACACATGCCACCGGCACAGGTGCCAGTAAGGCGATGCCAGTAACAATCCCGTTCGAATGGTGTCTTTTACATGCCACTGGCACATTGTGTGGCAGGATGGATGCATAGATTGTATGTATTTATGTAATGCATGGATATCACTGTCTAACATCTGATAGTCAACCAGAGTATCGGATGTTATGCACCACTGCTCACAATGCACTTCCTTGCATTGTACTTTTCTGTAGTTTTAAAGCGTGACTTATCAGTTTTGAATAGACAGCATTCAAAATGTAAAAACAACATTTTTATTAAAATATGTTACAATTGAAATTTTTTATTCAAGGTTTTTTCTTTATTAGATTGGTCCAAAAGATTGTTTTAAGAGCTGGTTACATACTTAGAAATACTTACATTGTGATCATTATATATGATTGTCTTGTAAATATATACAAGTCAGGTATTCACCTTTTCAAACTCCACCTGTCTAACACCCATGGACATGTTTACAAAGTCAGAAAACAGCACAGCTCCCATGACTTTCGGAAACATTTTTTCACGCTAAGAGTTACTGAAGCATGGAACAGACTGCCGGCATCAGTTGTTAGTTGTCAGAGCACTGCATCCTTCAAAACTTCCATGCTTCCTGAGATTCGCCAACACTACACCTGATTTTCTCCCCTCCATACACATGCAAGCATGTATCTGACTCAAACACTGTTCGCTTTCCAGACATTTGTACATTACTGCATATACTTTATACGCACTTTTTGACAAGTTGTGGTGCACCTGAACACTGTATACAATAATTTCATCATTATTATTTCTTAAAATATTTGCTTAATTACATTAATTACATTTTTGGTTTCTAAAGGAGTGTATTTTTTCTCGATATATTTTTGTTTTTATATGTACTTTATGCTATTATAAATTTTGTCATTGTGTACAAGTCACTTATTGTCAGTGATGTGTCTTAAAATACTATTTAATTAGTTTAATGGTTCTGGGTTCAGTCCCACTGCATGGCACCTTGAGCAAGTGTCTTCTACTATAGCCTCGGGCCGACCAAAGCCTTGTAAATGGATTTGGTAGACGGAAACTGAAACCAGCTTGTTAAATAAAGATAAAAGGTGTCTTGCCTCATAATTTCAAGATTTTGATTCATAACGATTTCTGCCCCAATATATATATATATATATATATACACACACACATAGATATACACACATGCATGTATCATCATTATATAAATTGTGTTGAGATTGTGTCTAAGAGTATTGCATTGTTTGTTAATAAGCAACTATCTTAAAATATTATTTGTTTAATTGCTTTAACAATTATTTTTAGTATTTAAATAAACAGTGACCTTTTTTTCACCGTATATTGCAAATATAAATATTAAATTGAAAAATATGTCACAGTAACCTATTTTTGTTTCACGTTTAAAACAAAAGTGAAGAGAAATGCACCGAGAGCGTTAGCATCAATATCACCAGTCTTGGAGACTGCTAAGCCGTGTCTGCTATTAATATTTCATTCATATCTAGATTACCTTATTTAAATATCAAATTGTTCCTATTATTTCATTTGTTTTTTTTTTAAATTTTATTTTATTTCATTTTATTTATTAGTCATGAAGGGCTAAAAGATAAAATGAATATTCGCGTAATTTGAACTCAAACTGTAAAGGAATGTAACTAAATGCAGCAAGACACTTAGTGTGATATTGTATGGATTCTGATAATTTAGTTTATCAATTTTTATTTTTTATTTTTGGTACATATTTTATTTTGGTTTCTGGTTTTAAAACTTATCTCGTTGGATCTTTTGGCCACCATCAAATTTAATTGTATTGCATCATCATTTAATGTCCATTGTCCATGCTGCTGGCGTGTGCTGGATGGTTTGATGAGAGATGGCAGGTGAGGGAGCTGCACCAGACTCCAGTCTGATTTGGGATGGTTTCTATGGCTGGATGCCCTTCCTAACGCCAACCACTTTACAGTATGTGCCGGGCACTTTTATGTGACATCACTATGAGTGCTTTACACCACCAGAGGAATTGATCTTAACCCTTCTGCTGCGGTGTACAGGTCTTCTTGAGGACAATAAGCGCCAGGCATCTCTGTCCTTTGTCATCTCACCTGAAGGTTCAGCGTCCTGAGGTTGTTCTTTAGTACTTTTTTTTGCCATATTCTGAATGCCTTACTTCCCTGGGCATGGATACATTGAAACTCCGACGTCTGGCAGCTGACTTGGCAGACACCCATAAAATTATTAACCATCTTACAAACAATAACTCTGAGCACCTTTTCAAACTCCACATGTCTAACACCCATGGACATGCTTACAAAGTCAGAAAACAGCACAGCTCCCATGACTTTCGGAAACATTTTTTCACGCTAAGAGTTACTGAAGCATGGAACAGACTGCCGGCATCAGTTGTTAGTTGTTGGAGCACTGCATCCTTCAAAACTTCTATGCTTCCTGAGATTCGTCAACACTACACCTGATTTTCTCCCCTCCATACACACGCAAGCATGTATCTGACTCATACACTGTTCACTTTCCAGACATTTGTACATTACTGCATATGCTTTATATGCACTTTTGACAAGTTGTGGTGTTCCTGAACACTGTATACAATAATTTCATTATTATTACATTATTTGTTGTCTTCGTGGGTCTTCTACCTCTATGTGTTCCATCTACTTTGAGAGATCGGCACTTCTTTATGGAGCTGTCAGCATTCATCCGCATCACATGACCAAACCAGTACAGTCTTCTTTCTCTTGCACGCAGCAAACAATTCCTCTTATCCCTAACTTCTAACTCAGAACACTAGCACTGTCGTACATGTACACTTACATTACACATCCAGCAAAGCATACTAGCTTCATTTCATTCTAACCTTTGCATGTCCTCTGCATTCAGGGACCATGTCTCACTACCATGTAGAATTGCTGTCCGTATACATGCATTATACAGTCTTCCTTTCACTCAGAGAGAGAAACCTATTGAAGCCAACAGAGGTAAAAGCTCTCTGAATTTCCTTCATCCTATTCTTATTCTTGCTTTCACACTCTCTGTGCACCCTCCCCACTACTAATTTGGTTCCCTAAGTCGCAGAAATGATCTGCTACCTTTAACCCTTTAGTGTTTGCATTATTCTACCAAAATTAATGTTTCTTCATCCACATTTTTTTAAACTAATTGTGCATTACCTTGTAGCTATGAGAATTTGATGAGGTAACCGTTAATTTTTAAAATGATATTGTAGGGTTGGTGTAAGAGACCAAATCTGGCCAGTTTGAACATAAAACAAGCAGAATACTTTTGGCCGGATATGGCCGGTTTAAATGCTAAAGGGTTAATGAACCACCAGGGCATTTGAGAGAATCAATTTCCCAAGTCTCTAAAGTTTTTTTATTCATCTTGTGCAACTTTCACATATGAAAACTGTCTCCTCTGATAGCCTTCTAACTAACCCACTGCACTTCTTGTGTGTTCATAGCTTACACTGGGTACACTATAAGGAGTTCCTGTCTACACCTTTCCTACAAATTAAACAGGGTCACCTACTTGAGTGGGGTAGGGTCCAGTCAGTTTTCTTACTTACTAGAAGCTTAGTCTTTGCTATATTAACCTTAAGACCCTTCAGTTCCAGGTTTTGCTTCAACACCTGTATATTTATTTTAACTGATCAAATTATAATTTCTTGAATAATGTATTTTTCTAAATAATTTATGAAAAGTTGGGAAAAGTAGACAGCTTCAACAAATATCACCTACTCTCCCCTACTTATCATTCATTCAACACTCGTTTTTCATTCATATTCACACCTGTTTCACTAATTTCTCATATCTCACTCTCAGTTTTGCCTCCATTTACTTCCACTCCACTCCCTTCCATGGGTACCCATCCAGTTGTACCTCATCACCAGCATTTTTTTCTCTTCCCCACTCTGTCATAGGGCCTCTCTGCAGAAAGAAACATGTTCTGTTCTAGCCTCATCTCTTTTACATTAACCCATTATCATATAACATAAAAACCAGATTTCTCTATGGCTTCCGTACCTGTGGCACGTAAAAGGGCACCGTTCGAGCGTGATTGTTACCAACATCGCTTTACTGGCACCTGTGCTGGTGGCTCATGTAAACGGATTTGAGGGAGGTCATTGCCAGTACCGCATGACTGGCCGCGTGCCAGTGGCACATAAAAAGCACCCACTACACTCATGGAGTGGTTGGCGTTAGGAAGGGCATCAAGCTGTAGAAACTCTGCCAGATCAAGATTGGAGCCTGGTGCAGCCATCTGGTTCACCAGCCCTCAGTCAAAATCGTCCAACCCATGCTAGCATGGAAAGCGGACGTTAAATGATGATGATGTTATTACTCTTGCAAAGTGACTCAGATCAGTGGGGTCACCATACAAGTGAATGCAGTGGGCAGAGCAAAATGAAGTGACATGAAAATCACTCTTGAAAATTATTTATGGTTTGGGATTTAGTTTCACCTGACAGCTTATTAAATCAGTGCACATGCTTATACATGCACACACACACACACACACACACACACTACATTGCGTATTAATATAACATTACATAAATCTTTTTCAATATAGAAGCTGCCAAAAACTATGAATTTAGTCCCCTCTTTCTTTTCAAAATTTTTCATAATTAATGAAGAAACTAAAATTTATTTTTCGTTTTTGAATTTGGTTTGCAAGATTCTTTATATGAGTTCGTGTGTTGAAGCATATTCTGTTATGTCTGGGGAGAGTCATTTTCTTTTTGTGCCTTATAATTTAACACACTTTATTTGGGGGTTTTTTTTTTTCTCATTTAGGTAAGTTTTCTTCTTAGTGAAATTGCATTGGATTGCTTAACGACTGTTCAAGGAGATACACAGAAGACAAGACCCCTGATACCTGCTGAGCCTAAACCTGGAGCTATGTATGTATTTTAACCCTTCCGTTACTGCATTTATTTTGAGATGCTCTGTGTTTCTTTCAATTATTTTAAGTATAACAAAGACTTTAGTAAAATAACTTAGTTATCATTCAGTTAGTGTCAGGAACATGAATTTTAACCAAGATTTGGTGGAAGATTTTAATTCAAAACTTATGAAAACAAGATATTTGTACTAAAGAGCCAGAGCCGGTTTCAGCCGGGTTGGTAACGAAAGGGTTAAAGAACAGTCTTTCTCTTTCTGTCGCTCACTCTGTCTTTTTCATCCTCTCATATCTCCTTTTTCTCTCATTTATCCTCTTTTTCCTTTTTCACTTTTTCACCATACATGTATGAAGAGGTGAGTTCTATGAAAGTATTCTAAGGATGAAGATGGGGACCCGTATTCCTTTTTTTAATTTTTAGCATTCAATTCCCTCCATTTTTTTTCTGTGACAAAAGTATATAGTCAAACCAATTCTACTATATGGCTCAGAAACCTGGACGTTATCAAAGAAGCTTGAGAGGCAGTTGGACGGAACTTACACCCACCTCCTTATGAAAGCTCAAAATTTCTCATGGAAGTGTCATCCAACCAAAGTACAAATATATAGGAAATTACCACCTGTATCATCTCTCGTGAAAGGTAGAAGAGTCTAGTTTGCTGGACATTGTTGTAGAGCAGAAAACGAGGTAATTTCTACCCTTCTCCTCTGGAAGCCGTCTGCTTGTGATACCAGAGGGCGCACACTCTCCTACCCTGATGTAATCTCCAGGGATACAGGCATCCAGCAACAGGACCTCTGTAATGCCATGATGGACCGTGAGGTCTGGCATAACATAGTAAATTCCATTGTCTCAACCACGATCGAACAATGATGATGATGATGATGCATTTTGAACTTATAGAAGACAACTAAGATTTTATGTATGTTTAATTTCTTGCATGATAGTTGCAGAATGCTTATGCATATTTGCATAGGTTTAGTGAAGAATGGTAGATATTCCCTTTATAAAAACTTGCTGCTGCTTTCTGTGGAACCTTCTTTTATCATTATATTGAAACCTTTATAAATAAAGTGAATATAAATATAGGTGTAGGAGTGGCTGTGTGGTAAGTAGCTTGCTTACCAACCACATGGTTCTGGGTTCAGTCCCACTGCGTGGCAGCTTGGGCTAGTGTCTTCTACTATAGCCTTGGGCCGACCAAAGCCTTGAGAGTGGATTTGGTAGACGGAAACTGAAAGAAGCCCATCATGTGTGTGTGTGTGTGTGTTTGTGTTTGTCACTCCAACATCGCTTGACAACCGATGCTGGTGTGTTTTCGTCCCCGTAACTTAGCGGTTCACCAAAAGAGACTAATAGAATAAGTACTAGGCTTACAAGGAATAAGTCCTGGGGTCGATTTGTTCGACTAAAGGTGGTGCTCCAGCATGGCCACAGTCAAGTGACTGAAACAAGTAAAAGAGTAAAGAGTATTGTCATTATTATTATTATTATTATTATTATTATTGTTGTATGTCTTTTATACGGAAGTATGTCACCATAGTTTCTGTTTCATTTTATTTCTATTGTGCTCATAGATCATATGACCATCAGGAACTATAGAAACATGGAGAGTTTATGAAGTATTAGTCTATCTACTCAAGGATGTGTGTGTGTATGTCTATAAAGACAAATATTTTGTGAATGGAGATTTTTATATTTTTATTAATGCAGTACTACATGTGTTTCAGCATTACATGTATATTATTTATTCTACACTACATGGAGTACTGCATACATAATGATCTTATACAATTAACTCAACATGTTCAAAATAACATACAGTAGCCAGCAACAAATAGCATAGGAGTTTTTGAGGGCTGGTAGACATCTGCCATATTCAAAGATATATATATATATATATATATATATATACATACATATATATATATATATATATGAGTATATTAGTATGTTAAGTATACAACTTAAGTTATAGAACAAAGTTTGACAAATTCTATCATATTTTTCATAAATGGAGGAGATTAGATGTTAATAGGGATAAAATACTTATTCAATTCGCTAAATGATCATTTTGTACAGAAAGACAATAAATTCATTTTTAAGAATCAGAGTTGTCAAAGAGTACTTATCAGTAGCAGAATAAGAAAAACTAGGAACTTAAAGAAAAAGGTGGACTTAAGAATTACATGGGTGTTATGGTCTTACTAATTTTTAATGTGTAGTTGTTCTAGGAGTCGTGTCTGTTTAAAACATGACTCATATATATAATCAAAATAAGCAACAAGTATATCTGAAGTAGAGTAGTACAATTGTTTCATGCTACTTCATTTTATTAAACACTCTAAGTATTACATCAGTTTTAAAATGTCAAGCAGTCTTCAGCCACTTATAGAATTTCCCCATGCATTGTCCATTTGATTGGAAAATTCTATAAGTGGCTGAAGATTGCTCGACATTTTAAAACTGATGTAATACTTAGTGTTTAATAAAACGAAGTAGCATGAAACAATTGTACTAGTCTACCTCGGATATACATGTTACTTATTTTGATTATAATCACCCCATTTGATTTATATGGATAATGCCATACAAAATTCTGGTGCCTTTGACTTAAGTACCATATTCATCTGAATCTAAATTTTGCTGAATTCATATATATATATTTATTTATTTATATATATATGAGAGAGAGATAGGTGTGACTGTGTGGTAAGAAATTTGCTTCCCAACCAAATGACATCTTGGGCAAGTATCTTATGCTATAGCCCATGGTCAACCCAATCCTTGTGAGTGGATTTGGTAGACAGAAACTGAAAGAATCCTATTGTGTGTTTGTGCTTGTCCCACCACTGCTTGACAACTGTTGCTGGTTTGTTTAGGGTAACTTAGCAGTTTGGCAAAAGAGTATGATAGATGTCAGACTTATGTCCTGGAGACAATTTGTTTAGCCCTCCAAAGCAGTATCCCAGCATGGCCACAGTCCGATGACTGAAATAAACCTATAAGTGTGTGTGTGTAGTATGTGTCAGCAAAAGGCGGCAAGCTGGCAGAAATGTTAACACGCCAGGCGAAATATATAGCCGCATTTCACCTGCCGCTACGTTCCGAGTTCAAATTTCGCCGAGGTCGACTTTGCCTTTCATCCTTTCGGGGTCGGTTAAATAAGTACCAGTTACACACTGGGGTCGATATAATCGACTTAATCCGTTTGTCTGTCCTTGTTTGCCCTCCCTGTGTTTAGCCCCTTGTGGGTAGTAAAGAAATAAGTATGTGTGGTCAGTATACTCAAAGCAAGCTAGTAAAGAAAGGAGTTGTTAATTTTAGTATTTATCTTTTTACTTTTTTTGTTTTCCAGCCGTACCCGATGCTCAATGCTTGCCTCACATCCTGGTTTTGAACCTCAGCTGTGCCACGGAGACATTACAGTGTCTTTCTGTTTCCAACCAACAGAGAAATTCTCTGAACATTATCGTAAAAGACTGAGTAAAACTACACTTCAAACCACTATGGACGAACCGGTCAGCAAGGAGATTATTGAGAGGGTTGAGTGTCCTAAACCAAACATTCCTAATGCTATTAGGTAAACACTCCTTTCTCTCTCTCTCTGTCTCACACATATACACTTACTCTGTCTCTCCTGCGCTGCTTTTATTCTTATCACTTTTTAATATCCACTTCATCTTCATTGACATCATCGCTGTCATACCTCATCATTGTCATCGTCATCATCGTCTATTTATTCTTCCAGGCTGGCAAAAGTTGGCTAGGTTTGCAATATTTCTCTTCTGTCACTCTCTGCTACTGTGTCACCTCATTTTTTTTTTTTTTTTTTTACCTCTCAACAACAAAGGTCTACCTCCTGTAGATTCCGCACCAAATATTGCACCCTTAATGCTTCCTTCTTTTCACTCTTCTTTCCATCCTTTCTCTACAACTGCCATATTCTTGAACAATTTTTCCATAACCAAGCAACCAACCAACCAATAATCAAGCAAGGAACTTGATGTTGGTCTCTCAAGTGAATTACTCAGGTACTGAGAGGATCTATATGACCAAATACCTCACTGAGTTATTCTGTTTGATATGGTCAAATGAAAGTGTCCCTTAAAAACATAAAAATGCCTTTGTACAGTCAGTTGCAAGAATTAAATTACAACTGAACAAACGCCACATCCAACTCACCAGTCTTGGAGGCTTTGAGTATTGCTCCTCATTCAGTTAAATATTAAACTATTTATGCTTCCAGAGTTTTGTTTTGAAATTTAGTTGGTGGTAAAGTTGGTGGTAAAAGTGCCTTACCTGTAGCATTTTCAGATATTACCAGAGAGATATTACTAGACAGCCAGGTAGAGGTAAATAATATGCTCAATGTTCAGGAGAGAATTCCTCAAGTTTAAGGATAGCTGCAGTTTTGGAGAGGGGAAAGAATGAGCAAGATGTCCCAGTATAGATTCTAGGAATGAGGAATTTTAGGAGTAGGAAGAGGATGGATGCATAGTTGGGTGTATTTTAAGGATATTGGTCCTTCTTGTAACTCTCATTTGTGGCTGTCAGTTTGAGATCTGATTTATATTGGCCTTTTTCTTTCTCACATCTTTTATATACCTCCACATTTATAATTTAATAATAAAAGATTTCTTTCTCTATCTTTTTCACCATGAGAAAGACACTATAAAATGTAGGAAATGTTAAGATGTGTGTATTGTAGTGAGACTCAAACATTACAAATTTAATTTGTGGAGACTGAATGTACATTGAGTTAAATAATTATACATGTAAGTTGGAATATGAATGAAGTGGTAGTATGGCTGGGTATTAAAGTATCACTGAATATAGGGATTGATATGGACATGTACGAGTACTTGGAGAAAAAAAGTGTTGTGTGTTTATAGAGAAAAACTTGTTGGGGGGAAAAAAAGACATGGGAAGATGTGATGAGGACAGATCTTGGGATGCTGAGCTTTACATACGTGAAAACCATGAACTGTGATAAATAGTGATTGATGATCCATACAAGCAGACCTATCCAACTCATACCAACAAATCAAAATGATGAATTTGATGATGATGATGGCCATATAAAAATTGTTTTACTTGAACAAGCATAGCTTAATTATAAATTAATTGTTTAATTTTTTTTTAATAAAGTTTTTAAAAGATATATATCTGATGTTTTGTGGATCTTTATCTCTATTTAAAACTACGAACTATCAAACCATTTATCCTTTCCCCATCTTCCTATTACTTCCTTTTTAGTAATGAGAAATCACATCTCATTCACAATAGGCTGCTTGTGTGTGTGTGTGTACGTACTTAATTGAATAATTGCTTGAAATGATGTAGAATCTTAGTTTTTGTGTGTGCGTGTAGATTAACCAATATTTAATGCATGTCTAGTTTACGATGCACTTTTTAAATTTTTAGTAATTTTGTGCAAAAATCTTGTTGCAAATGTTCTTCCTGTAACGAGGATTTGTACATATTGAATATGCATAATTATTAATTACTGCATTATTTTAGAAACCTAACATGTTGTGCATGCATTTATTTCTTGTATGCTGGTTGCAAAATGTGCATGCATGTGCACATAGCATGGGGGTGCAGAGTTGGAAAAGTATTGCTAGTAAACTACATCAGTTAAGTTCCCTATATTTACTCAATACTCAACAGACTTTGAATATTTTATATCCTAAAAATATTGTCCAAGAGGACCATTATCTGTTATGATCTCACTGATCTTTGAAGACCACTGAAAACATTAAGCATCGACCCTTCCTATAGATCAAACTATTACACTTACACACACATGCATGCACGCACACACATGCATGAAGTTCCTTAATGAGTTTATTTTGCTGCCAACATGTATTTAAAATTTCCTATCATTGACATGCACCGTGTGTCTGTATGTGTTTGCATATGCAGCACGAGTGTGTGTGTGTGTGCGCGTTTATATCATAATCGACTAAATGTGAGATGTTGAATTACCATATAGCTTCACTACTACAAGAACCTACTCCACTTCCAACCCTTTCTCTCATAACTTAATCTCCTACCTAGCATAAAAGGCCCCCACCCCCATGCATCCTCAGGTTTTGTAAACTTGCAAGCTGCTTTGTTGCTTTACTGGTGCCACTGACAGATATCTCCCTCCCCACCTGACTAACCCTGTAAAGTCATTGGCTTTAGGAAGGGCGCCCAGCTATAGAAATCATGCCAAATTGGACACTGGTGATACATATACACACACACACATACATGTATGTATATTCATATCTATTATATGAAAGTCAATGTCTTTATGTGTGTTCGTGTGTTACTTATACATTCGAAAACTGCTGCACCGATCCTAATGAAATTTGGAACACAAAATCCAAGCCTAAGGAAAAGGGTAATGCTGTATGTTTCATACAATTTCATGGACCAAAATTACTGAATGGATCCTTATATTTGGAACGTAGATTTAATGCATAAGAGCAGGTATAATGCAGTATGTTTGGCTTGAATTTGAGATGGCTTAAAGGGGTAGAACCCCCATGAAAATTTATAAAATTTCAATGTTGATGAAATTTCAACCATGCGTAATTGACACACATCAAGAAGTATTCTCAAAGTTTCCACTTCTCATGAGGATTATAAGACCCCCTAATGGGGGCCTTAACTCTCAAATTTTAGTCATTTTTTTATGATCCAAAACTAGGTCAAAAGTACAGAATGGATCTTATGAAATTTGGAAATTATATTCTATGCATAAGCCATAACCCCTATGAAAATTCACATATTTTTTTGCTGTTGATGAATACTTAGATTGTGATTTCTGCAATGTGGTGCATAAATTGTCAAGTAAATGAGAGGCATCTTTGCCTCCACTGATTCAGTTGCAAAGTGTTCAGTAAAGTTATTTGGTTGCAGACTTCCTTTGAGTCTTTTTATTATCACTGAGTCACACATAGTCCCCCTATGGTAACATTGATTTCAAGGCCTTCCCAGATGAGTGACTGGTTATTGAGACATTTATAGATTGTAAATTTATTCTGTCCAGTTACGTATCAGTATAGTGGTTATTTGCAAACTCCAGAGGTGACCTTTTCATTTCCCCTTAGCCCTCATGTCACACAGTTGTTAATGTTTGAGTTGGGTCATGCCCTTCCAATTGCTATAGATCTTACGGCTGTGCCTGTCACCTGTATGGTGAGGAATCTTACATTGGGGAGTAGTAAGGACTAGGGTAAGATAGCTGACGGCTTATTGTGATCATTCGTCTTTTGGTTTCCTGTAGCTTTGCTCTCTTTTACAAACCCAGTGAACATATATTTCCTATTTCAAAGAAATTCGAACAATACATATTAAGACGCAAATTATAAAGATTCTCAACAATCCAACTTCTCTGCTTGACATTAAGACACCCATCCCCAATAGGCACCTTAACTCCCACATTTTAGAGCTCCATGACCTCCATTTTTCAGGAGCAAAATCCTTTTAACACGTTCCATATGACTGGAATTTTGGAATCTGCACATAAAGATCAGTAGTATGGGATACATGTGTCATGATTAGAAATTTTTTTGGGGTGTGTAAAGAGGGAAACAACCCTCATTTGTGATTTTCATTAAATTCGAATCCTAGATATTCCAGTTCATTGGAGAAAATATAACAGAAAAGTCTAATTCTTCAATTACATGTAACACGGGCAACGTCAGGTATCTCTGCTAGTATATATATATATATATATATATATTTTATCATATCATATCATAATCGTTTAACAGCCGCTTTCCATGCTAGCATGGGTTGGACGATTTGACCGAGGACTGGCGAACCAGATGGCTGCACCAGGCTCCAATCTTGATTTGGCAGAGTTCCTACACCTGGATGCCCTTCCTAATGCCAATCACTCTGAGAGTGTAGTGGGTGCTTTTACATGTCACCGGCACGAGGGCCAGTCAGGCAGTACTGGCAACGGCCACACTCAAATGGTGCTTTTTATGTGCCACCTACACAGGAGCCAGTCCAGCGGCACTGGCAACGACCTCGCTCGAATGTCTTTTTCATGTGCCACCGGCACAAGTGCCAGTGGAGCGACACTGGTAACGATCACGCTCGAATGGTGCTGTTTACATGCCACCGGCATGGAAGCCAGTTAGCTGCTCTGGCAACGATCACGTTGTTGCCTTTAAAACTTTTGAGGTCGTAAAAAAAAAAGAACCAGTCAAGTACCAGGGTAAATGTGATAGACTAACTCCATCCCACTAAAATGGCTGACTTTGAGCCAAAATTTGAAACACACACACATATATATATAATATATATATAACATATATATATATAATATATAATATATATATATATAATATATTATATAATCATCATTGTTCGACCGTGGTCGAGACAATGGAATTTCCCATGCTAATGGCACTACGGAGGTCCTGCTGCTGCCTGTATCCCTGTAGATTACATCAGGGTAGGAGAGTGTGCGCCCTCTGGTATCCCGAGCAGATGGCCTTCAAAGGAGAAGAGTAGAAATTGCCTCGTTTTCAGCTCTACAACAATGTCCAGCAAACTGGACTCTCTTACCTTTCACAGGAGATGACACAGGTGGTAGTTTCCCATATATTGGCATTTTGGTTGGATGACACTTCCACGAGAGATTTTGAGCTCTCATAAGGAGGGGAGTGTAGGTTCCATCCAAGCGCCTCCCAAATATATATAACGTGTGTGTGACATAGGTGAAGTAAACATCGAGGATGCTTTTTTCCCTATGCAGAAATTGCAGGAGCTACTCGGATGTTTTTCAAGCTCAAGTAAATCTATTATAATGTCGGAAACCCTTCTGCATTGTTAGCTGGTATCTCAGGGTTACAGGTATTTCACCTGTTAGCCTGCATGCTTCACCTGAGTACAGCAGCAATGGAAGAGTTCCAGTTGTGGTCTCTTATGAACTACAGCAATCTTCAGCTTGTTTCAGCTGCCTTGTCCATTTCCTTGATGACTTTCTTTAGTTGTCTGGCTTCCAGCCTTGTTCTCTGCAGGAAAGACCACACTGCTCTGGAAAGAAAACTGCAAAAATGCAACTTTTTCTCAAAATATGGGTTACTCTAACCTACTTTTCAAAATTGCATGGAATTTCCCAAAAGCTATATAATGAAATTGTTTTTAAGGATTTAAAAAAATAATTACTATTTTAAAAGTTGTACAATTTAGTCACAATTGTGTATTTATTTTTTTTATCTTATTTATTTATTTATCTCACAATTGTGTATTTATTTATTTATTTATTTATTTAAATAATTGGCTACAGTATTCAGGGAAATGTCTAATTAACTCCGTAGAAGATGTACTATTAGCAGTTTCTCAATTTTCTCAACATTGTTTATATTCTTCAACTAGTTTCAATCACTAGACTGCGACCATTCTGGAGCACCAACTTCTAGTCGAAGAAACTGACCCCTAAGACTTGGTTTTTATAAACCTGGTACTTATTCTATTGGTGTCTTTTGCTGAACTGCTAATCTATTGCAGACATAAACACATCAGTTGTCAAGTGATGGTGGTGGACGGACGGGGACACACACACGGACACACACACACACACACACACACACACGACAGGCTTCTTTCAGTAAAGGACCAGAAATTTTCAGGATTGCTTTTTCTGAATACCATTGACCCCAGTACTTGGCTGGCACTTTATTTGACAACCCAAATGGATGGAAGACAAACTGGACCTCAGCAGGATTTGAACTCAGATTGTAAAGTATTTTGTCCGACACTCTGTTGATTCTGTCAATCACCTACTGTAGAATAATGGAAGAGAAACTGTATTTTCGAAGTTGTAGGGCACTTAGGTATCTGAAATTTTACGTGGGGTGCAACCCTTCTGAGAAAAGTAAAGGCTATGTCACTATTAGGATCTATTGTCTTGTTTCAGTCTTCGGACTGTGGCCTTGCTGGAGTACTGTCTTGAGGGTTTTCTTTAGTGAAACAAATCGACCTCAGTACTTTGTGTGTGTAGTTTGCTATAACTAAGTTATAGGGGACATAAACAAACCAACACCAGCTGTCGAGGTGTGGTGGGGACAAACGCTCTCTCTCCCTTTCACATACACACACACACACATTGTCAAATAGCATATTCTGGTTATTGCATATATTACTTCATAATATAAAAGTATAATTATCAAATTTTCTTTTAGAGTGGGCTTTTTTCTGACCTACAGACAATCGACACCCCCACACACACATATGCACACGCATGTTTTCCATCTACCAAATCCATTCAAAAAAGCATGTCCATCCTGTAGCTATAGAAGTAGACACACGTCCAAGGTGCCATGCAGTTCACAAGGTGAAGCACCTTATAATTTCATATATTTTTATGAGGCTCACTGTGAACTATCTTCTGAGTTGCTTAACATCAAGAACTTTGAGTAAATCAACTTTCTTGGACCAACTGAAGATTGTCAGTAACATTTTTTTCTGTTTTGTTTGGAAGGAAAAAAAAATCTCAATTTATCTTAAACTAGCACTATGACCCGGCGTTGCCGGGTCATTCAATTGACGTATCAAGTTTCAGGCATTTTGATTGGGATAGAAAATTCACAAAAAGTCACTTCTATTGACTTTTTTAAAGGCTTTGCTGGGGAAATGTAAAGATGTGCACGACCACCCTTGAACGGATTTGAATGGCCATAGAAAGTGCGAGCCCTCTAACTGAAAAATTGTGGATTTGTATAAAGGACACACACACAGACAGACATTTTGCCGTTTATATATAGAGAGATATAATCAGTGATTGTATTTGTTTTGTTTTTTTCCCCTTTTTGTTCTATTTGCTGTGTCTGGTTAAAGGGACAGTGTCCATGACAATCATGGTCTCACTGAGACTGAGAGTCATGCCATTAATATTTCACCTGAAACTTCATAAGTCAACACTTAGAGGAGTACGGAGGGAATTCCAGAGGGATGGTGTTATGTGAAGGAAGGATTGGGGGTAATAATTAGTGCAAGGCCTGGTGTAGGCTTGGTTGTATACTCCTATAATTAACTTGGATTCAAATGTAATATCAATAGACTAGCTACAATAAAAATCGCTCAGCATTTCACCACCACTCATTCCTAAAATAATAACCATACCACATTAACTATTCTTGTATATAAAACAAGTCTTTTAATTTTGGTAAACCAATATATATCAACCAATATTATCAAACTTTTATGCAAAAGATATAAAAATTAAAATTTACTAAAATCAAACTTTCAGCTGCTTTTCCTTCTCATTGTTAAAGTCCATAAATATAGGGGGATTATGTCTTGAGCAAGACTTTAAACTGCATCCAGTATTGGGGCTTCTGCGTGGGAGTTCTTGGGTTTTGAGGTGTGTGGAACCACCTCTTAGACACTTTTGTTCTCAGGTCTGCTCTGACCTGGAGTAGTAGCATCTGTTAGGGTCCCAAGCTATGGGTTAACTAGCATGTTTATCACCGGCTCCAAACCCAGTCTATATCTACTCTGGTAATCATCAGTGACTTGGTCAGCAAATCCTTTGTAATGCTCGACAATCGATGGCAAGATGAGCTGCTATAGACAACACTATCCCAAAGTGTGTATGAATGCGACTGGGAATCACCTGTGAACTTGTATTCTTGCTGAAATTCTGGACATGAACTGAACGCCTCAACTATGGTGTCCATGCTATTTGATGCTCTTGCTTTCCCAGTGGGGCATTTCTCAGATTTATGAGCTGAATTTTGGGGGCACAGGCAGAAGCTTTGCCTGCTGGAATGTTAGGGCCAAATGTCAGACATGGTCAGTATTCATGACGGATGTGGTGAACTCATTAGTCAGAATGGCTCAAGCCACCCACAAGTACAATTAAGAGGAGGAGATGAGTGAGACAGGATTGTTGGAGTGGAGGTGACATGAATCATCCAGATCTGAGGGGCAAAGGCCATTATAGTACTGACAGAGAAGACAGTAAGTTAAATAGCATGCATGCCTATGGGCCAGAAGCTTTGTTTGTGAGAGATTTTATGTTAATCTTTTGGATGGTTCATGTGGCCTTCAGTTGAGCTTTGTATCATTTTAATAATTACCAGGTGCTGAAGTACTTCTTAAACCTGAAGAGTAGGATCAGTCATTGTGATGTGATCTTATCTTTGTTAGCTTTTAGCATTCAGATTACTCTGTCAAATATAACACTTAATTATTCTCATTGTTTTGAATTACACAGTATTTGGGCTTTTGCATGGGAGTTCTTGGGTTTTGAGGTGTGTGGAAAAACCTCTTAGTCACTTTTGTTCTCTGCTCTGACCCTGAATAGTAGCATCTGTTAGGGTTCCAGCTATGGGTTAACTAGCATATTTATCACCGGCTCCAAACCCAGTCTATATCTACTCTGGTAATCATCAGTGGACTTGGTCAGCGAATCCTTTGTAATGCTCGACAATCGATGGCAAGATGAGCTGCTATAGACAACACTATCCCAAAGTGTGTATTCAGATTACTCTGTTAAATGTAATTTATTCTCATTGTTTTGAATTACTTACACATTATCTCATAGCTTTGAGTTTTCAATGATGTAATTATCTTTGGAATGACCATTGTAAGGTAGGTGTGAGAAGCCAGATCTGACCAGTGTGAGCATAAAACAATATTTGGACTGGATTTGTCCAGTTTAAATGCTCAGTGTTATGTATGTGCTTTTCATCATCATCATCATTTAACGTCCGCTTACCCATGCTAGCATGGGTTGGACGATTTGACTGAGGTCTGGCAAACCAGACTCCAATCTGATCTGGCAGAGTTTCTACAGCTGGATGCCCTTCCTAATGCCAACCACTCTGAGAGTGTAGTGGGTGCTTTTACGTGCCACCGGCATGAGGGCCAGTATGGTGGTATTGGCGGTGAGCTGGCAGAAACATTAGCACGCCGGGTGAAATGCTTAGCAGTATTTCGTCTGCGTTACGTTGTGAGTTCAAATTCCGCCGAGGTCGACTTTGCCTTTCATCCTTTCGGGGTCGATAAATTAAGTACCAGTTACGCACTGGGGTCGATATAATCGACTTAATACCTATGTCTGTCCTTGTTTGTCCCCTCTGTTTAGCCCCTTGTGGGTAATAAAGAAATAGGTATTGGCAACGGCCACACCCAAATGGTGCTTTTTACGTGCCACCTGCACAGGAGCCAGTCCAGCGGCACTGGCGACGACCTCGCTCGAATGTTTCGAGAGAAATCATTGATGATAGTGTGGCCTAACATTTGTAGTGATAATGGGAGATGTTGTTGTGTGCCGCTGTTGATTAAAGGGTTTGTGATGATGTTTTATTGAAATGTTTAGTATTTGAAGTTTCTTGCTATTGGAAGATGCTCTACAGATCACTATTCAGGGAATTGCTTAGGGTTTGGCATATACTGACTAATTTGCAGGTGTGTGATGGTTGTTTTGATGAAGGTTAGGGAATGATGTAAGTAGTATTTTTTTTTATTCTCCATCTTCTTTTAGTCATTGGACAGTGGCCCAGCAGGGGCACCATCTAGAAAGGTTTATCGAAACAAATTGCCTTCTAGTACTTATTTTTTTCAAGTCTGGTACTTTTATAGGTCTCCTTTGTCAAACTGATAAGTTACAGACTTGTAAACAAACCAACACATACACACACACAACAGGCTTCTATATAGTTTCCTTTTATCAAATTCACTCATAAGGCATTGGTTGTCTTGGAGCTATAGCAGAAGACAGTTATCCAAGGTGCTATATTGTGGGACTGAACCTGAAACCATAAGGTTGCAAAGTAAGCTTTTTAACCACATGACCTCTTAGATATATTGTATACCAGCATTTCTCAACCAGAGTTGCCCAGAACCCTAGGGTTCTGCAAAAGGTTCCTAGGAGTTCCACGAGAAAGTGTGAGATAAGCTAAGGCTAATTTCATAATTGTAATATCACTATACATGCACATCATATTGTGATATTGTAATATAGACATCATCCTATATAACCTATTTTGTTATCAAAAAATATATAACAACCTTATACATACATACATGTGTGTGTATGTGTGTGATATTTACCATGTGAACTATGAGAAAGGTATGGTATATAATTTTTTTTTTTGGTTCCTTGAAATGTAATTTATTTTGAGTTACACAAGGATAACAAAGTTGAGAAATGTTCATATACACGATATGAATTCTGGCACAATTTCCAATTACCATATTACACTTACAAAGAGGACACAGTAATAGACTCTTGATCAAGGTGCTGTGCACTAAGATTGAACCTGGGAGCAGATGGTTGAACATTTGTTTATTATTATCATCATCATTTAATGTCCACTTTTTCATGCTTGCACAGGATGGATGTAGTTTGAAGCAAATTTTTTATGGCCAGAGTCACTTCTTGTCACCTGCCCTCACCTGTGTCCAAGCCAGGTAATATTTCCTTCTTGTGGCCAGACATGTTCTTGTAAGATAGTGGTAGTGCATGCATGTACAGCTGCGTGCGTGCGCACATAAACGCGAGTACTGTCCAAATCTCCGACCAATCACATACAGCTAGCTGGCATTCAATTGGCGTATCAAGTTTCGGGCAATTTGATTGGGTTTTGGATAGAAAATTCACAAAAAAGTCACTTCTATTGATTTTTTAATGGCTTTGCTGGGTGACTGGGGAAATGTAAAGATGTGCACGACCACCCTTGGATGGTTTTGAATGACCATAGAAAGTGCGAGCCCTCTAACTGAAAAATTGTGGATTTGTATAAAGGACACACACACACAGACAGATAGACATTTTGCCGTTTATATATATAGAGATGAATGTTCACATGTGTCACAATCAGTTACAACTTCTACGTGTGTGACTAGTTTTGGTCATTAGACTGTAGCCATTCTGGAGCACTGCCTTGAAGAATTATTTTTTGAATGAATCAGCCCTAGTACTTTTTTTTTGTCTTTTAAGTTTGGTACTTATTCTATCGTTCTCTTTTGCTGAACCGCTAAGTTACCTGGACATAAATGCACCAGCATCAGTTCTCAAATGGTAGTGAGGATCACACACGCATACGTTTGGCATCTTTAAGTTTCCATCTACCAAATCCACTCACAAGGCTTTGGTCAGCCTGGGGCTATATTACACTTGCTCAAGGTGCCATGCAGTGGGACTGAACATAGAACCATGTGGTTGGGAAGCATGCTTCTAACCACACAGCCAAGCATGACTGTCTTCTTTCTCTTTTTGGCTGCCAAATCCACTCAAGGCTTTGGCCAGTCTGAGGCTATAGGAGAAGGTACCTACTCAATGTTACCTAACTAACATGTGGGACTGAACCTGGAACTTCTTACTATATATATTTCTTTACTGCCCACAAGGGGCTAACATAGAGGGGACAAACAAGGACAGACAAAGGGATTAAGTCGATTACATTGACCCCAGTGTAAAACTGGTACTTAATTTATCGACCCTGAAAGGATGAAAGGCAAAGTCGACCTTGGCGGAATTTGAACTCAGAAAGCAATGGCAGACGAAATACGGCTACGCACTTCGCCTGACGCACTAATGTTTCTGCCAGCTTGCTGCCTTATAACTTCTTACTATATAGCAACTCCTGTACCTATAATGATAATCAGGAATAGATGGGATGTAAGATATTTGTGAGTGAAGCATGAACATCTTTCTAGAGAGATAATCTTTTAAGGTAGAAACATGGTTGAAGTGTTTCAATACAAGGCTCGAAATATGAGAGAAAATAAAGGTAAGTATATAGGAATGAAATTTTAAAATTTTTATATAGGAAAAGTAATTGGTGCTAAGTTGAAACCTTTCAGCACAGGTTTTGGATTTTAGCAGGGGTGTATATTGTCTCCCCTCCTTTTCATAATTTTTATTAATTGGATTGTGCAGGCTTTGTAGAAATGGCATCATAATCAGTGGGTGCAGGGCTGGTTGGCTGATATTTGCAAATGCTGTGGTATTATTTGACTCATTAGAAGATGATCTCCAGCATCCAGTGTTGTGAAGTTTGAGACATTGGATCTCTAAAGAAAGTCTTCCCATTACCCTCTGCATGTTAGTGGAACATCACTGAGACAAGTGGAGAAGTTTAAGAATCTCAGGGCTGTATTCACAAGTGATGAGAAGCTTTTGAAGCTGAACTGGATGCTAGAATTGCAGATATTGGCTCAGTAGTGTGCTAGATCCAGCTTTTGATCCTCAGAAAGCCATCAATTTGGTTTTTATGCCAATCCCCAACGTAGTCATGAATGCTGGGTAATGACTGACAGAATACAATTTCAAATACAATTGGCCAAAATGGAGTTCCTCTGAATGATCTATTGAGTGACATTACAAGACATCTCCAGGTCAAGCTGGAACTTCTCTCTGCATTGAGAGGAGCCACAGCACTGGTACTACAGATACATGATTAAAATGTCACAGAAAAGAATTACCGGCAGGAGACCTAGGGGTAGCCCCGGAACAAAATGTTTGGATAATATCCACAATCTCAGTTGACCATGCTTGAGAAAACAGCAGGAGAGTGTAATGATGGATGCTTGTGATAAGACCATGAGGAGGTGCCTGAGGAACTTTCCCTGAAATAGTGGGTGGAGAAAATGGAAGGAAATAAGACAAGCATAAGTTTACCATGCAAGTATTAAAAAACCTTTTTGAAATTGAAACATTGGTTTGAGCAAAATGAAAAAGTGTGGAAAAGTTAAGACAAAAAATCATGAAAGTAAATGGGCAATAACAATAAAATTTAGTCAAAAAAGCCCGTACAGTCACCTACATAGACATAGAAAGAGGAAATGTTAGTATTTACTTCTAAAAACTTTGAGATTAGGTGAGTGTAGATTTAGCAAGTTTAAAACTAACACTTGATAGACAGAAACTGAAAGAACCTAGACAGAACAACTATCTAGGTTCTGCAGACTCTTCCTTGTTATTCTTGCTGTTGTTAATTCAGTGAACCCATGTGTAGCCTTTTGGAAATCTGTTAGTAACAAAATGCAAAATATGAAATGAACAAATAATTCAGGAGATTTTATGTTCAATATACACGTAAAAGCACCGTCCGTTCATGGCTGTTTGCCAGCTCTGTCTGACCCCGTGTCGGTGGCACGTAAAAGCACCATCCGTTCGTGTCCGTTGCCAGCATCGCCTGGCCCTGTGCTGGTGACACGTAAAAGCACCATCTGTTCGTGGCCGTTGTGCCGGCTCTGTCTGGCACCTGTGCAGGTGGCACGTAAAAAACACCCACTACACTCGCGGAGTGGTTGGCGTTAGGAAGGGCATCCAACTGTAGAAACACTGCCAAATCTGACTGGGCCTGATGAAGCCTTCCGGCTTCACAGACCCCAGTTAAACTGTCCAACCCATGCTAGCATGGAAAACGGACGCTAAATGATGATGATGAGGATGCTGAAGAAGATTACAAACGAATCCCTTTTTCTTGTATGATTCTCATCAAGAAAAGGAATGAATATTTGAATGAGTAGCATGTGTTTGTGTGTGTATGTGTGTGTAGCTGAGAGTGGGACTTAGTGAAAGGAAGAAGAGCAACAATTATATTCTTTATTAAGGCCTTTGTTGGGAGGAAAAACAGCAAGGAAAAAGCCACAACTTTTATTCTTGTTTTAACTCTAGGGGAGCAGCAATTAAGCAAATCAATGATTCAAACATTCCAACTGCAATCCTTCATTCTAGAATTATGTTATGCACTATGGCCATTTTTTTTTTTTTTGCAGATAGATTTGGCTGTTACTTTTTACTAGGTTACATGACCATGGACAAGTATCCTCATTGGTTCAAGGAGAACCAGTGCTCCAAAATATATTATCTTCTGTCTGGGGACCTAGTCTAAATGCTTCCATTGTAGTTGTTGACCCCTTTAAATAACCCCGAAGACTAGATGGTGGTGCAAAACAAGTCAACAGATTAGGTCCTTACAATTTAAAGCAGGTCTACCACAAGCAAAATATTAATCTATCAATCCTTGTTAGTTTAGGATTTGACCACACTGGAGAGTGAACATGTTGCATGTTGCTGTATTGTAGAGACAATTTGTACACATTGAATCAGATGAAAATACAATAAATGTGCTGATGGTATATGTCAATCTATGTCTGTCTGTCTGTCTTTGTCTCTGTGTGTGTGTGTCTGTCTCTGTCTGTCTCTGTGTCTGTTTGTTTCTGTCTGTCTCTGTGTCTGTCTGTCTCTGTGTCTGTTTGTTTCTGTTTGTCTGTCTATCTATGTCTGTCTGTCTATCTGTGTCTGTCTGTCTATCTGTGTCTGTCTGTCTATCTGTGTCTGTCTGTCTATCTGTGTCTGTCTGTCTGTCTGTGTCTGTCTGTCTCTGTGTCTGTTTGTTTCTGTTTGTCTGTCTGTCTATCTGTGTCTGTCTGTGTGTCTGTCTGTCTCTGCGTCTGTTTGTTTCTGTTTGTCTGTCTGTCTATCTGTGTCTGTCTGTCTATCTGTGTCTGTCTGTCTATCTGTGTCTGTCTGTCTCTGTGTCTGTTGTTTGTTTCTGTCTGTCTCTGTGTCTGTTTGTTCCTGTGTGTCTGTCTCTGTCTGTCTCTGTGTCTGTTTGTTTCTGTTTGTCTGTCTGTGTGTCTGTCTCTGTCTCTCTCTGTCTGTCTCTATTTCTCTCTGTCTGTGTCTGTTTCTGCCTGTCTGTCTTTGTGTCTGTTTGTGTGTCTGTCTGTCTCTGTCTGACTCTATCTCTCTCTCTGTGTCTGTCTCTGTTTCTCTCTGTCTGTCTCTGTTTCTCTCTGTCTGTCTTTGTGTCTGTTTCTGTGTGTCTGTCTCTGTCTGTCTGTCTGTGTTTTTGCCTTGACATCATATGATCAGTGTAACCAATGTCCTTCATTTCCAGTCTTCTGTGTGGTCATAAGGAAATATTAACTACTTAGAAACAGATGAGGGTTGACAACAGGAAGGGCATCCAGCTGCAGAAAACCTGTCTTAACAAATTCTTAGATATGCAAGCATAGAAAAGTGGACAGTAAACAACGATATCATCAACATCATCATCATCTAATGTCCATCTTCCATGCTGGTTGGATGGTTTGACAAGAATCCATGTCAGTCGACAGCTTTGGTTTGAATTCTATAGCTAAATGCTCTCCCAGAATGTACTGGGTGCTTTTTTTTTTTATTGCATTTTTTTTTGTGTGTGGCATTAACACCAGTAAGGTTGCTATGTAACTTTGCAACAATAGCCCCCCCCCCCTCCACCAACCACCTTGACTGAGATGTAGATGGCTTTGTGATATATAAGCACAGGAGTGGCTGTGTGGTAAGTAGCTTGCTAACCAACCACATGGTTCCGGGTTCAGTCCCACTGCGTGGCATCTTGGGCAAGTGTCTTCTGCTATAGTCCCAGGCCGACCAATGCCTTGTGAGTGGATTTGGTAGACGGAAACTGAAAGAAGCCTGTCGTATATATGTATATATATATATGTATATGTGTGTGTATGTATGTGTTGTGTGTCTGTGTTTGTCCCCCTAACATTGCTTGACAACCGATGCTGGTGTGTTTACATCCCCGCCACTTAGCGGCTCGGCAAAAGAGACCGATAGAATAAGTACTGGGCTTACAAAGAATAGGTCCCGGGGGCGATTTGCTCGACTAAAGGCGGTGTTCCAGCATGGCCGCAGTCAAATGACTGAAACAAATAAGAGTAAAGAGTATATGTTGAGAGGTTAAAGTGTGACACAAAGGGGACAGGAACAGGTATTTTGTTATGGAGGATATGCAGACTACCTTGCATTATACTATACTACTGTGTGTGAAAGGCAGCGAGCTGGCAGAAACGTTAGCGGCGGTCGAAATGCGTAGCCGTATTTCGTCTGCCGTTTCATTCTGGGTGCAAATTGCGCTGAGGTCGACTTTGCCTTTCATCCTTTCGGGGGTTGATAAATTAAGTACCAGTTATGCACTGGGGTTGATGTAATCGACTTAATCCGTCTGTCTGTCCTTGTTTGTCCTCTATGTTTAGCCCCTTGTGGGTAGTAAAGGAATATATACTATGCTACTCTGTGTGTGTATGTGTGTGCATGCATGCATGCGTGCTTGTGTGTGCATGGAACAGTGGCTCTCGAAGCATAAATAATAGCATGTGAGTATTAGGTCGAAAACCCTTTTTGATAAAAGATATCAAAGACTGTCTGTGGGACTGAAACAGCAGACATGAACTCACATCCAATGAGTAGCCTTCGACTTTTTGCATGCAAAAGGGTTTTTCAACCAAATATTTACATGCTATTATTCATAGCCTTATGTGCTTCAATATCACTGTTCCAATAAAGAATTTTTTTCATGTTCATTTGAAAGTTTATAAATTCTCATGACATCAACAGTACACACTCACACACATTCAATATTATCTGGGTAATAACCTTGTATTGTGCATTCAAAAGCTCTTGTGCTGTTATTGGCTACCATATGCCATCATACAGCAGGGTTATTCCTTGAGCTGGATATAGGTGTAGAACTCCATTAGTGAGTATAAAACTGATATATAAATATATACAAGAGGGGGAAACAGGTTCTAATAAATTACAGCCTGTTTTATTCATCTCTTTGTGTGTGTGTGTGTGTGTGTGTGTGTGTGTGTATAATTGAAAAAATTTGTTATAGGTATAAAGATACCATAAACAAGAATAAAAATGAAGAAAATATGTTAAAATCAAAATTGAATTTATTACAAAATTGAATTCAATACATACACATGTTTCAAAAGATAATACAAATATTTAAGAAAAAATAATAATGATAATAATTATAATTAAGGTTACGCATTGTTATTCTCATCAGTGTGAAGAATTTTTAGGAAGAACATCAAAAAGGTTATTAATAAAATTCAATAAAGGAAAAAAACAGATGGGGTAATAGGGAAAAATTAAACCGGATATCTACAAACAAGTTGTAAAAGGGAAAAATAATAAGAGAATTGAAAAAGAAAGACATATCAATGTATATGCAAGTCTATTTGTGCAAAAAACTATAACTTAAAAAAAGTCTAACGGATATCATCATCATCATCATTTAGCGTCCGTTCTCCATGCTAGCATGGGTTGGACGGTTCAACTGGGGTCTGTGAAGCTGAAAGGCTTCATCAGGCCCAGTCAGATCTGGTAGTGTTTCTACGGCTGGATGCCCTTCCTAACGCCAACCACTCCGTGAGTGTAGTGGGTGCTTTTTACGTGCCACCCGCACAGGTGCCAGACAGAGCTGGCAAACAGCCACGAACGGATGGTGCTACCGGCACGGGGCCAGGTGAGGCTGGTAACGGACACGAACGGATGGTGCTTTTACGTGCCACCAACACGGGGGCCAGACAGAGCGATTTAAAAAATAGTAAATGATCGAGATGAAACATAATGTAAACAAAAACACATGTGTCTAGCAGATATAAACATGTTCACTAACAGAAAAAGCCATAGAGAGTCAGATATATACATATTTATATTGAAAACGAAAAAAATATATTACAAGAAGCTTCTAGCTAAATAACAAAGCTATATTTAAATTGATTCAATATCTTTATACCTATAACAAATTTTTTCAATTGTTATTTTCATATTCTTAATACTTGCTCTGACTGATTTTTATGAATACGATGAATTTTTTTATTGGAAACTAGCACTATAGTGCCAGTGCATGCACATACAGCTGCGTGCGTGCGCACATACACGCGAGTACTGTCCAAATCTCCGACCAATCACATACAGTTAGCTGGCATTCAATTGGCGTATCAAGTTTTGGGCATTTTGATTGGGTTTTGGATAGAAAATTCACAAAAAAGTCACTTCTGTCGATTTTTTTTTAAATGGCATTGCGGGGTGACTGGGGAAATGTAAAGATGTGCACGACCGCCCTTGGATGGTTTTGAATGACCATAGAAAGTGCGAGCCCTCTAACTGAAAAATTGTGGATTTGTATAAAGGACATGCACACACACACACACACACAGACATTTTGCTGTTTATATATATAGAGATTATTTTTTCTTGCTTTTTAGATTCTTCAAAAAGTTTGAATTGTTCTTTTTGAATTTATTTTTTCTCACCTATATATATGTATGTATGTATGTATGTATGTATGTATCATGCACAGTATGTGGGTTTAATTAATCTGATGGTACTCAAGAAAAAAACCTCCTTTAATGGATCAGGCTACAAGCACCCGCTACACTCTCAGAGTGGTTGGTGTTAGGAAGGGCATCCAGCTGTAGAAACACTGCCAGATCAGACTGGAGCCTGGTACAGCCATCTGGTTCACCAGACCTCAGTCAAATCATCCATGAAATGATCATTGTTATATGGCTGTCAGCTTGAAATAAATATATTTTATACTCTCTCTCTCTCTCTCTCTCTCTCTCTCTCTCTATATATATATATATATATATATATATATATATATACACACACACACACATTCATATATATACATTGTAATGGTATTCTTAATCTTAGGGCTAAGATACCTGCAAAACAGAATATATACTTGGTACATTTTTGTGTATATATGTAGGTGTTCAGATATATATAAAGATATATAAGTATGTTTAGATATATAAATATATTATATGTATTGTCTTTTTTTTTTTTTGAAAATCTGGAATTTCAAAAGAAACCACAAATTTGTTGTCAACTGTACACCATACCAATCTGCTTCCTACTGTTGTGTCTTTTGTGCAAGAAAGGTAAGTCCACATCTCTTTTTCCTCCCTCTTCAAATTTCATTTATTTATTTATTTTCACCATAGCATTCCAGTCATGACCATCCTGTCTTTTATAGCTCATTATATTTAATTTTTTTTCTTACTCTTTCATTATTTGTTTTATTTTCCTTGTATAATTTCTTCCTCCTCTTCTTATATATCATCCAAATAAACACAGGATTTTAATGTGTGCTGCCATAAGTTCTGTGAAGGTGCATGGCTTAGTGGTGAAGGCATTTGGCTCATGATTGTAAGGTTGCAAGTTCAATTCCTGGTGATGCATTGTGTCCTTGAGCAAGACGCTTTATTTCACATTATTCCAGTCCACTCAGCTGGCAAAAATGAGTAGAACCTATATTTCAAAGGCCCAACCTTGTCATAATCTGTGTCACACTGAATCTCCCTAAGAACTATGTTAAGGGTACACATGTCTGTGGAGTACTCAGCCACTTGCACTTTCCTTTCACAAGCATGCTATTCTGTTGATCAGATAAACTGGAACCCTCGTCATTGTAACTGACTGAATTCCATCATAAGTTCTAAGGCAGCGAGCTGGCAGAAACGTTAGCACACCAGGCGAAATGCTTAGTGGTATTTCGTCCGCCTCTACGTTCTGAGTTCAAATTCTGCCGAGGTCGACTTTGCCTTTCATCCTTTCAGGGTTGATAAATTAAGTACCAGTTATGCACTGGGGTCGATGTAATCGACTTAATCCGTTTATCTGTCCTTGTTTGTCCCCGCTGTGTTTAGCCCCTTGTGGGTAGTAAAGAAATAGGTATTTCGTCTGCCTCTACGTTTTGAGTTCAAATTCTGCCGAGGTCGAATTTGAACTCAGAACGTAACAGCAGACGAAATACCGCTAAGCTTTTCGCCCGGCGTGCTAACGTTTCTGCCAGCTTGCCGCCTAAGTATGGTATTTATTCTGTCAGTCTTTTTTGCCAAACCACTAAGTTAGAAGGGTGTAAACAAACTAACACTGGCTGTCAAGCAGTAGGGGAAAGGGTCAAACACACACACACACACACATCCATCTTCTCTGCTTCTGGGAGGTTCATGGAAGGAAAGTCATCAAGCATCTTCTCCAAAGTATTCTATCAAAAGCAACCGTAATGAGACTTTCCTGTTGGATGGATTCTCAAGCATGACCAACTGAAACTATGGATTATTATCTAACCATCATATTCTTAGTCTACTCCTAAGTCTCCTGCTGGTTGGTTCAGCCTGAAGAATTTGTCTTTTGATCCTTTCCTGTCACATTCTAATATGTCTGTAGCACTGGAACTGTAACCTCTCAATGTTCTGAGGCAATGGCTCAACCTGGCTTCCAAGCTTTCACACAGTTTCTGTCTACCAAATCCACTCATATGGCATTGGATGAACCAGGACTATAGTAGAAGGAACTTAAAACCATGTGGTTGCAAAATGAACATTTTAACTACGGAACAATTCTTGCACCTATTTTGAAAAAAATTTTTTAATGATTATTACTATTTTTTATTTGTTTTTCTCTTTTTTTAATTTGTTTCTTTTGTTACTATTTTTGCAGATATGGATGGGAAGAGGATTTAAATGTAATGTTTGTGGAATGATTGTACACAAGAAATGTACAGACAAGTGCCAAGAGAAAACATTGTGCACACGGTAGGTAAACATTTTAATGTTTTACACAATAATAATTTTGAAAGAAATTAAATCAACAGCTTAGATAACCTGGCTAGATTTTTGGTAATTTCTGGTCCAGGGCATGCCTAACTTAATAACAACACCTGGAAATGAAAACCATACTTGAAGAAAAAGAAAAAAGGCAAAATAATAGAAATTTAGAGATTATGTACTGTTAATTTATTAAATGGCAAAATACTGACATTAGTATGTCACTGAAACTTATTTTACTAATCCTTGGAAGAACAAAGGGCAGAATATACCACAACAAGATTCGAAATCAAATCTTAAGAGGTGGAACAAATTAAATTTTGTCTGGTACTTCACCAATTCTAAAAATAAAATGAGAAAAACCTAAAAACCTATGCAAAAACAATTGAATCAGTCATATACCACATGTTTGATAAACATATAATTTAGTCTGCCTGTAAAACGCTTTCCTGTGTTTAAATCATAGAGCTTACAACCGACTTGTATTCAAAATCAAACTGATAAGTTTGGGCCTTTTTGAAGGATTCTTACCACTGTTTCTTGTCACTTAACCGTGACTTCCAAATTTCTGAAAGAAAAAAAAATCTACACAGTTCTCCATCCCTTTCTTGCCCCTTTAACATGTAGAATCCAGCCATGTTCAGTATATTTGGCTGTGTAGTTAAGATTGTTTCCTAGTCATATATTTTCACTTTCAATTCTGCTGTGCAGAAGTACCAAGGGTAAGTCTCTTCTACTTAAGCCCTCAACACACCAAATCCTTGAGAATGAATCATATACTATAATTTCATAGATAAAAGCTAAAAGAAGCTTATCACATGTGCATATATGTATCTGTGTTTTTGTTTACATTTATGCTTCTTCAAAAATTGCTGAGTTTACAAGCAGTGACAATGATAATGTCCATTTCCCCTCTTAACTAACCATTCACTGGGTTTGTGCTTTCAAAAATGTGAGGAAGAAGAAATCCTTTATTTGATAAACAGATCAAGGTTAATGACGGGGACCCTGCTGTGAAACACTGCTTCAATAATATATTTCTCTAATCCTTGTTAACATTGAAAATTGGAAGTAAACAAACACACACACACACACACACACACAGAGTAGACAAAGCTTGGCACAATCCTCTACCTTGCCAGCTTCTGCCAAACATCCAGCATGAGAAATGGATGTTAAATGATGATTATATATATATATATATATATTATATATATATATATATATATATATATTTTTAAAAAATCCTTTTACTTGTTTCAGTCATTTGACTGTGGCATGCTAGTGCACCACCTTTACTCGAACAACTGACCCCAGGACTTATTCTTTGTAAGCCTAGTACTTATTCAATTGGTCCCTTTTGCCGAACCACTAAGTTATAGGGACGAAAACGCACCAGCATCGGTTGTCAAGCAATTGCGGGGAGACAGACAGACACACACACACACACATAAATATGACAGGCTTCTTTCAGTCCCATCTACCAAATCCACTCACAAGACTTTGGTTGGCCCAAGGCTATAGTAGAAGACACTCGCCTAAGGTGACACACAGTGGGACTGAACCTGGAACCATGTGGTTGGTAAGCAAGCTATTTACACACAGCCACTCCTATGCCTATATATATATATATAATATATATATATATATATATATATATATATTATATTAAATTAGAGACAAAACCACTATTAGGCAAATCATACAATGAAAAACTTAAGCCAATACATAAGATTATTTAATTTATATTTAAATATATAACAAAATTATCAAAAAATATATTAATATATCACTACGATCGTTTCATGGCTGTTAATTTCTTTAAATTTTCGAGTTACAGTCATTCATCAGGTGGTTTAAATATTTATCTTGGCAAGGTTTAAACCTCGCCAAACCACCTGATGAATGACTGTAACTCGAAAATTTAAAGAAATTAACAGCCATGAAACAATCGTAGTGTTATATTAATTATATTTTTTAATAATTTTGTTATATATTTAAATAATATAAATTAATAATCTTATGTATTGGCTTAAGTTTTTCATTGTATGATTTGCGTAATAGTGGTTTTGTCTCTAATTTAATATAATATATTTTACTATAAAATTGGATTCAATCCTAAATCTGATTTTTCCCTGTAAGTTTGGATTTATTCCCTAATATTTATTATATATATATATATTCATATTCATATATTTTGTTTCATTCAGAGAGGGGCCAAGAAACAGAGCCATTCCTGATGAACCCTGGAAACCAATGACAACACAGCAATCTGAGAATCAGAAAAATAAAGTCCAAGAGGAAAAAGACATTCCATCAAGAACTGGTGGTTTACTTAGTAAATTCCGAAAAGATTCTGCACCAACTGGAAAGAAAAATCTGGGTAATTTTCATTTTAGTTTAAAAAAATGGAATTATTTATTTCTCCTTTAATATATAATTTTTTTAATGATAAATGTAAATTAAAAAAAATTATATTTAAAAAAAAAGTTGCTTAATTACTTTGACAGAGTTGCTAATTTGCAACTAGTGAAGATTAATTATTATTGTTCTTTAACCCCTGGTCAGCCTTGATCCACTAGACCTTATGATCAAATGCATTCTAGTTGTGAATATCTCATTTTTTAGTGTGTTCACAGCTACTTTTTCCAACATGTTATTTCCTTTTTAAGATTTAAGGGTCTGATTTGAGGGAGATATTGCAGCTACTTTTAGCAGGTTGAGTGACTGCATAGAGACTCCTTCATATTGCACCCAATTTACCATTTATTTATTTATTTATTTATTTACTTGTGTTATTGCTGTTATTATTATTTACCCATTTTGGTACCTGAAGATGTTCCTTGGGTGTATTTGACTACCATATTTAAAATCCAGGAATTAACCAAATAGCTTCAAACAGTTCCAAGGAATCCTAGATCTCTTTGCAGTACACTTTGCATTTCTGAAACACAGAATTTACGTCTCTTCATTCTTCTGTTGCAACACTTTATCTTCTACTTTGCATGGGGTTTGTCTATTGAAGGCCATGGATTTAACACTGAACATAAATGCATAATTCAACATGTATCATATCTTTAAGATACAAATAACCTATTTGTTGTCATTTCCAACAACTCATGCCATTATATGCTGTAGGTCAGGGGTTCTCAAACCATTTTTTACTTATGGACTCATTTAATTCCTATTTTACTTGGGTGGACCCCCATAGCCAGTTGATGTTTAAAAGATCCTATTACATTTTTATAATCAAATATTATTAGGAATGGTATAAAAAAAAAAATTTCATTTTTAGATTTGGTTTGCAAGATTCTTTATATGAGTTCGTGTGTTGAAGCATATTCTGTGTTCTGGGGAGAGTCATTTCTTTTTGTGCCTTATTATGTAACACTCACCGGTAAAATTTCCACGTTTTCTTATTTTTATTTTCCTAAAATTTTCGTTGCATCTTGCAAACTTTTCAATAAGTATTGAAAGGTTGCAAGATGCAACGAAAATTTTAGGAAAATAAAAATAATAAGTGGAAATTTTACCAGTGAGTGTTACATAATAAGCACCAAAAAGAAAATGACTCTCCCCAGACACAACAGAATAAAAAAAATTGTATTAAACAGTTTGTATTTTGTAGATGCACAACCAATTTATTGCAGATAAACTTTACTGGTCTGAAGCACAAGCTTTTCATGACCCCTGAAAAATTACTGTGGGCCCCCAATTTACTATTTTACATCTGTAGACCCCAACAAAATCTTATATGAACCACCAGGGTCTGGGTCCATATGGATCCCATTTGAGAACCGCTGCTGTTGATGATGGCATTCTTCATTGCTTTCTAATCTTCTATTCTCATAAATTGTTTATCATATCTACCCAGTTATCATCCTTGGTTAATGTAAATGTCACATATCAGAAACTGAATCCATGAACAGAAATATTTAAACCATCATCTTTTAACACTGAATTGAAGACAAAATCTCATTAGTAGAGATTTCAAAATAAGGAGGAAAGGGAAGATAATTTGGAGAAGTAAATAATAGTTTTAGTTGCTGGTGAGAGAAGTATCGAGGAATGAAAATGATTTCGTTTTATGACTCTGAATATTAGAGCATCCATAGCTTATAGTCACACCACAACTAGAAAGACAGTCTGCAAAATAATCACAGATTTGTTGACACTCTGGGGTCTTGTTACAAACGTAGAGATTCTTAAGAAGAACTTGTAAACGGATGTGATTCTGAAGCAAACCCCCACCTCCCCATAATGTGAAAACAGGAACAACCACACCAATTTATGTATGGAATGAGAAAATGATTAAAAAATACAGGATTGCTTACACTGTGTAACATGATTTTTGTCCTTGGGTAACAAGTGTTATTTCCTATTTGCTAACCCTGAGAAAGTATGAAAAATGGTTAATATTTCCTTCAAACTTTGCTTTTGTTACATTTATTCAAACTCCAAAGAATCCACCTCAACACATGGCTATGATGTTCCCCCAATATTCCTGCTCATGATCAGAGATGCACATATTGTCAACCTCTAAGGGACATGCTCAAATGGTTAAGGTCAAGCAACTGACAAACAAATCTGTGGTATTGAGCAAAATATCTTCTATAACGATATTTCTGCTTCAGCAACTTGGTTCTGAATCTGTTTGAAATGTAATGGAAAATAGGTCAGTTTCAAAACATTGATGTCTAGGTCACGAAAGTAAGGTTTGAAGGGAATAGCAGTCATTTCTTTTGATTTCTAGATATGAGAAGCAAAGAGAAAATTACATTCTCTGACCAAATATAAAAAAAGAAAAGAATTTAAATTTTGATACAGTGTTATCTGTAGAATACAGAAGTAAAAAAGGAGATTTGTTGCAGTATACATTCTAATTATAAAGATAATAATCTGAAAAAAAAAAAAAAATAAGCATCTTTAATAAAACTTATACATTTAAAAAAATTTATATTTTACAGGTAGAAACAGCAGAACAAGTCCACCTCCTGAACATAAGTGTCTGATGGCACCAAACCACAGCCCCAAGATGCGACGGAAAAAATCCCTTCCTGAGACGCAGTCTTCTGTCGATGCCGATCCTAGCAAACTTCATGCCACAGCAGCTGGTCTGCCACGAACACGTTCTTCAACATCGTTGCAGGTGCTCCTCACCCAGAATGCCTCCCCTACACTGCAACCCCATGAGGTTATTGTTAAGGTATATTCACTGAAATCAAAAAAACAAAAAGAAAACACAATACATAGCGAGAATTTAGTAGGTTTTAAAATCAACATAACCTATACAGAAGCGTTATCATATAGGAAATTTAGTCAGTTCGGTAACAGCAAAAGAATAAGTATGAAAAATATTTTTAATATCTCAATGTTTCAATCTGAAAGATTTTTGTTTAAATGGAAGTTAGAATGAATAAATAAAAAAAACAAAAAAATGGGTTGATAATGAATAAAAAAAAATAGAATTGTTAATGAAATCATTTTAATTGTGAATGGGGCATAATGAGATGTTCTTGAAGGCTAGTATAATTAAACCCTGAGTTCATGCCAGCTCAGTTTTGTTTTGGAGAATTAAAAGTCCTACTACATATTTTCTTTTGACTTTGAGAATCAATGGTCAGACCGGGCTATCGAATGACTTGAGTTAGCCTATGATTTTCTTGACATGTTACATGATCTTTGTAAACAAAAGACTTATTCATACAACATTGTTTGTTTCCAGTTCTCTGCATAAACATGTCAGGGCTACTCGTTGTTTGATAGACTCACAGATTATTACCTCACTTGCAAACAAGTGGGGATTGGCATCAACATAAAGAGTTTCTGGCTGTAGAAAACTTTGCTCAATCATATTCTTGTCTGAACCATACAAGTACTGAAAACTAGGCATTAAAAAAACGGTGATTATATATATATATATATATATATAATATATATATATATAGGTAAAAACGGTAAGATAACAAAGAAGAGACCTCAATATTATGTAAATAGAGGAATTATCTGTAAATATAATATTTGACAATTATTCGGTAGCCAAGATAAAAGCCAAGAGATGGTGGTTGGGATTTCCACCACTGCATCCGAAAATCAGAGTTTTATCTTGGCTACCAAATAATTGTCACATATTATATTTACACACACACACACACACATATATATATATAATATAATATATATATATATAATATATATTATAGTTATATATATATATATATATAATTTGTTATCTGAGTATAATAAATACACGAAGAGTAGACATTGATAGGACTTATAATGCTAGAAAGAGCAATCACAACCCAAACCATGGAAAATTTACTTAGGCACAATGCATTAGGCACTAGAATGAATAAAAATTCAGTAAACTATGTACTCGTCAGTGTCGCTATTAATGACTTGATTAATCAATCTGCTATCTGTAGTTCATTAGTAAGGTTGCTGGGAATAAATGCATAATTATGAAACTGAAATACATACCAAGGACATAAAGCAAACACGCGCACACTCAGTTCCATTTTTTATACATCATGTGTCCCGACTCTAGTATCCAACATGCTAAGTCAGAATAGTACAGCAGTGAATAGATTCAACTGTGTACCAACTAGCCTAGGAATTGAAAAATCTATATATATATATATATATATATATATAATATATTATATACATACATACACACTCATACACCCTTCTACATGGTGTGTACTGTCTCTTTATTGTGCTAAAAGCCTCTGATGAATTTCAGCACCTGACACACCTTCCGCCACCAGAGAAATCAGCTCACTGTCTCTGTTCTTCTTTGGTGCACATTGCTAGTGGAGTGGCCATGTTACACTGTAAAGCCAGAACCAAAAAAATGTCGTGATCAGGCTCAAACTTCGATCACATAACCACCAATGATACCAACTATAAGCACGCATGTACAGAAGGCGTGTGACAATAATAGATATGTTATGCCTAAAGTGTGCATAACTTTTGACTTCCCCACATTATATATATATATATATATAATATATATATATATAATATATATATATTGGTAAAAACAGCAAGATAACAAAAGAAAGAAAGAGACCTCAATATTATGTAAATAGAGGAATTTATCTGTAAAATAATGTGACAATTATTCGGTAGCAAGATAAAATTTCCCTTTGTATAACGGTCTTTTTCATAGCGTTTTTCAGATGGCCAGATAACTGAAAAGACGGTGGTGTGTATTTCCACCTCGGCATCCGAAACTCA
>NW_021833944.1:50000-53327 GCF_006345805.1 Octopus sinensis | reverse complement strand
GTCTGGGAGTATATATAGATGAGTGTATGTATGTATGTATGTATGTATACATACGTATGCGTGTATATATGTATGTATATATATAGATATAGATATTATTTATTTGTTTATATATATACATATACATGTGTGTGTACGTGTGTGTGTGTGGTGTGTGTGTGTGTGTATGTGTGTACGTATGTGTACGTGTATGTTTCTGATGTCTGTGTGTTGCCCCCAAGAGTTATAGAATTACAACGGGAGCGATTAAAACTGACGTGGATACGAAGATAAGATATTTTACGATGAAATCATAAAGATAAAGTTATAAAACTGTCATGTGTATTCCCTGAAATCTCGGCTGGCATTTCGCTGGATTTCAGAAGGAAAAACTATGCAGCAAATCGTAGTTTATACTATTTCATTAGTCGTATTGTAATATAGCACTTGTGCTTTTTTTCCACTGACCAATCACCACGGAGCGCTGTGTGCTTTGCGATCAGATCCAGCTACGTTTAGCTTCCACGTGTTTCTAGTGATGGAAATTACTCTACGTATTAGCATGGCGAAGCGTTTTTTTTTACTTTTTCTAAGCCTAATTCCTGGAATAATCTACGTGATATATATTTGCGTGTGTAACGTTGGCGATTTTTTTCCCTCTGTCATCCCTTCTCTGGATTTTTCCTTCTCCTATGTTTCCGACGAAGAGCTCCGCTCGAAACGTTAACCCTCCTTCTTTCCTGAGCGTCCCAATAATACTATATTGTTTCCACGTCCTCGCGTTGTTGTGTTTTTATGTGCTTTCTTGTTTGGATTAACTTTATACATATACATATATATAATATATATATAATATATATATATATATATATGTGTATATATATATATATATATATATATATATATAATATATATATATATATGTATGTATGTATGTATGTATGTATGTATGTATGGATATGTAACAACTGAGCTCCTGTATGTAATATGTGTGCGTGCGTGCGTGTGTGTGCGTGTGTGCGTGTGCGTGTGTGTGTGTGTGGTGTGTGTGTGTGTGTGTGTGTGTGTCTAGATTCTCGTAGTATTATTTTCTGTCTGTATATTTTTGTTAATGAGTCCCAAAGCGCATATTCTGGTAAATGATACCGTTTCCATTCCAGCGCCATTCGAGTTATCTCTATATCTTTGTCTTACCCTTATTTGCGACGAAAGCGGCATTAGCCGAAAATAAACATTTTGTATATCTTACATAACCTAGATATATCTTGTAGAAAGCCACAAAACTGTGATATTCTTCTCAAGAAAGCATTTTCATAAGATGTATATTTCAAAATGGCAAAAAATAAATTATTCCACGAGGGTTCCGCACAATTTTTTTAAGTGAACTGAGCCACGTAAAATAAGCCTTCCGGGTATCGAACTCACCAACTTATGATTGTTAGCCGAGTATTCTAACCACTACGCTACGCGCCCTCACCTAATGTGTTATGCAACGTGTTATGGTAAATATACTTACATTTGCATTTACTAAATAAAAATGTTCATAAATTGTTTTTATATTGAACTAATCTTTTTGTCTTTTTATTCTCATTGATTTTCTTTGATAATATACTAATTTATCACATCTGTTTATGTAAATATATAGAACATCGACTTCGCAGTTGGCTCATTACCACTCGGAAAAATACGGTTATTATTACGATTAACTGGACAGGTGTAATAAACCCGAAGCTCACAAGCAGTTGAGTAAAATAATATTAGTAATTGTAAAAAATTTTCTTAGACTTTTATCCTCACTTTTAAAGTATGCTAACAATAACAACAAATTATTATTATTCTTTCAATATGTGAAGTCTAACTAATTGTTCTAACTTGTAACCTATTAGCGCTAACTTGTAATCTGCTAACGCTAACTTGTTCTTCAAATATGTTAACGCTAGATTAGTGTTCTTGTTATATACTACCGCTAATTAAGGCGGCGAGCTGGCAGAAACGTTAGCACGCCGGGCGAAATGCATAGCCGTATTTCGTCTGCCGTTACGTTGTGAGTTCAAATTCCGCCGAGGTCGACTTTGCCCTTCATCCTTTCGGGGTCGATTAAATAAGTACCAGGTACGAACTGGGATCGATGTAATCGACTCAATCCGTTTGTCTGTCCTTGTTTGTCCTCTCTGTATTTCGCCCCTTGTGAGTAGTAAAGAGATAGATGTTTCGTCTGACGCTACGTTCTGAGTTCAAATTCTGCCGAGGTCGACTTTGCCTTTCATCCTTTCGGGGTCGATTAAATAAGTACCAGTTACGAACTGGAGTCGATGTAATCGACCTAATCTGTTTGTCTGTCCTTGTTTGTCCTCTCTGTGTTTAGCCCCTTGTGGGTAGTAAAGAAAAAGGTATTTCGCTTGCATTTATATCCTGAGTTCAAATTCCGCCGAGGTCGACTTTACCTTTCATCCTTCCGGGGTCGATTAAATAAGTACCAGTTATGAACTGGGTTCGATATAATCGACTTAATCCATTTGTCTGTCCTTGTTTGTCCCCTCTATATTTAGCCCCTTGTTGGCAATAAAGAAATAAGAATCTTTAGCTCACCGATCAAATGCTTAGCGGCATTTCCTCCGTCTTTACATTCGAGTTGAAATTCCGCCGAGTTCGACTTTGCCATTTATCCTTCTGGGGTCGATAAAATAAGTACCAGTTGAGCACTGGGATCGATGTAATCAACTTCCCTCTACCCACGAAATAACTGGCCTTGTACCAACATTTGAAATCAATTTACTAACGCTAGCTTGTCATTCTTGTAATAAGTTAACTCTAGCCTACTGTTCATGTAAGATGCTTACACTAACTTAATTATTACTTTCCGGCATTTCTCTGTTCGAGCAAAGGTTTTCACGACAAAGGTGTTGAATTAGTAGAATTCTAAGACCGTTGGAATATCTTCTGGATATTTACGTTCTGTGTTCAAATTTCAACAAGGTCATATGCATGTATGCATGAATATATGCATGCATACCTGCATGTATATATGCATTATAAATGCATGCATATATGCACGTATGTATATATATAGGTATTGCTTAAAATATTTAACTATAGTACTATATGATAAGACTTCCCCTGTTTCATTATCAATGGTCTGCTAGTGGCCAACCCCCTCAATTGTCACCTAACATCTTGATTTAAGTTTTCCTTTACCAAATCCCATGATATTGCTTCAAATAAGTCTTGATTTTTATGACTATACCCACTAAGCAATACTCATATATTGTATAAAGTTAAAGTTTAGGGTTATTCAGAGGATTATTAAGAAGAAGAATTATAACAAAAGGATAAAATGTTTCATGAATA
>NW_021833944.1:30000-45000 GCF_006345805.1 Octopus sinensis | reverse complement strand
TGCTTCCACTCATAGGAATGTGGAATTTTCTTTGTTTTTAAAGATGTGTAGATTATAGTGCACAAAGCTTTTGAAATTGTTCCCTGTGGATCACCTATGATTCCTTCCAATGATATTCAGAGCTTTTACACTTGTTCGACAAATCACTACTTTCCAATTCGAGGTTCTTCTGAGTGAACAGGTAGAGGAGTATTTTGACACGAAAATTGATTATTTAGAACAGTTGAGTGTTAGGGGTATATATTCAGTTAAATATTAGATTTTGGAAGCTACTTTTACTGTATTAGGTTATCTAGCCTTAGCATAATATTGTGTTAGTCTGATGGTAGGAATGCTGTTATACGAGAGGAAGATATTTTCTACTTGTATTTCGGTCAACATTCAAGCTGCATAGTGGATTAAACCACATTACCTTCCACTCTATGGCTTTTCTCTGGTGTGAAGATTTCAATATATTTGCTTCCCATTGGAGCTTGTATATTGGCAGCATATTTAAAATATACCTATTTCTTAAGACAAATCAGAAACTTTCTTAAGTATTCTTACATCAAGTTTCCTAATTATACGTGGGGTATTATTATTGAAATCTCTCTTTCTCTCTCTTTCTAAGAGATAAAATACACACATACACTCACAAACACACACACACTCACACAAACACACATATACACACACACACACACACACACACACATATATATATATATATATATATATATATATACATACACACATATTATAAGTGAGTGTGTTTATGTATATACGTGTGTGTATGCGGGGTTTGATGTTCTAATTTGGCTTGTTACATAGTGGCTTAGTTTAATCCACCAAGCAGTTTAAGAGTTAGCACAAATATTGTCTGAAATTCCAACCAGCATATAAATCTAGTGCTATGCTGTAAACGTAGCTTTCAATAAGTTAGTCAGTTATGCTTAAATAATATTCAAAATATTCCTCTTAATTTTGTCTAAACCTATCCTTATCTTACCCGTTTCTGCTGATAACCTATCAACTAAGAACAATCCTGAGCTGCAGGAAGCTTTCTGAGAATGTTGAGGTTAAACATTTCCAAGAGATGTTTAACCTCATAAATTCTAACACAATTAGTTGTTAAACAAAGGATAGCTGTGATTTGACAAGGCAGAAATTATTATGATATAACTGCGATTTCCCAGCATTCATTATTATCTTGCTGATTGTGTTAAATTCTGTCTCAAAGCACCGAACTTTCAAGCAAAGGGATTAGAAGTAACCAGACAATCGTCTTCACCCACGAAGTAGATGAATCGGATCTTTTCGGTGTGAACGGCAGTTTTTTCTAGCGCTATCATATGAAATTGTCACCCATAATTATGACCCTAGTATCGATCTATTGCATTTCAATCTATTATAGGGGTAGGGTTAGTTAGGGTGAGGGTTAGGGGTGGGGGAAGGGTATCTTTTTCTTCACAATCTGTTTTTTAAACGAGGGACATATTCATACGGCACAGAATGTTTTTATTACCTCAAATACGTCAGTGATTGGTTGAAATTGCAGAAATTGAAAAAAAACAACAACAAATATCTTACAAACCATAGAATTTTCTCAATAAAGCCAAGAAAAAAAGATGTTTTATAAACATCTTCTACCAGTATACGAAGTTTAAATTTTTTTAGTTACCTAGAAATTATGTTAAAAACTGCCGTTCAAACCGAAACGACCCGATGAATGTACGAGAAAGTTTATTTTTAATGTCATGGCGTCATTCATTAACGCCGGTCCTGCAGTTGTGATTTTCTTGTTTCGTAATAGTCGTAATACTGAAACTAAATGCGACGGAAATGAGTGAATTGTAATTATTTCTAATAAATATAAACTATACATGCACCTACTATTCTTGTCGTTTCTACGTATACATATGAAAGTATTTGTGTTTATATGTATAATTCCATAGATATATAAAAAGACAAAGAGGCAGACGGGTAGACAGGCAGGCATGTAGATAAGCAAATAGACATACAGATAGACAAATACAGGGACAGATAGTTAGATATGTTTCTTTATTAGCCACACAGGGCTGCACACAGATAGAACAAATTACAAGGTAGAGCTTTTCTTTTGAAGGTTTTAAAAAAAAAAAAAAAAAAAAGGAAGGGGGAGTTTCGATCAAAAGGGATCGTAAAAGGAGAGAAAGAGGACAAAAAAGGGGGGTTAAAAAAAAAAAAAAAAAAAGCGGGGGGAGAGGAAAACAAAAGTGATCAATAGGGATCGTTATCACAGAAATGTCAATATGAAGTGTAAAGGGAGGACAGGTGAGGTTTACCCGTGGAACGAAAGCCTACGGAAAAGACCACGTAACCTCGGTCAATGAAGTCACATTTTTATATTCTTTTTTTTTTTTTTTTTTTTTGCAAATAGCAACTCTCTGTTTTCGATTTCTGGGTTCATAGGACTATGCTCAAGGTTCATTCATACGTGCCATTCTTGCTACATTCACCCATCTTTTTTTAAAACATTCGCTAGACAAAATTTGCCCTCTCTACTCTCACTTTCCTTTTCAAGTGGTACTTGAAGAAGTTGATGAGAGATTGACCAGAGAGGAAAGTGTTTGTGTCTCCAATCCTTTCAGACGCGTCCACCAGATACATTCTTTCGCCATAGCCCACAAGGATGATGAAAATAGCTCTTCCTTCCCGTTTGAAGGAAGGAGGCGTGACAATATTGACGATAGACTCAGCTGATAAACCGACTCGTCCCACACGTGACAGCAGTTTGTTCGACATAAGCCCACAGGTCGGAAATTGTTGGACACTGAACGATGTGCGTGCAGAACGGTTTCGTCGCTCTGACCGCATCTCGGGCAGGTCGGCCCGTGTTTTCTCGAGCCGGTCTGTAGAGCTTATCCCGAACGGGTAGCGCTTCTCGGTAGCACTGCCAGGCCAGGGATCTCTGGAAGTTGTCCATGGGCCCTGGCCCGAAAGTCGTCCCGAACAGCAGGCGGGTCAGGTACTCCTCGTCGACGTCCAGGTTCGCCCCGAGCTCGTCGTCGTACCTCCCTCCACTAAACCCCTATAGAATGCTTTGGTTGTGTTGAAGTCACTTAAGGTCGACCCAGGACGGCAGAGTTGCTTGAGAGCAACGCGACACTCGGGTGCCATTCGCCCTTCCTCGGCCTCTTTTTGATCCACGACTGCAGTTCGGTCATGGAGACGAGCTGCGGGAAAGCGTGCCTCACAAACGGCGACCACACCTGTTCACCGTCGTCTACATAGAGCCAGAGATGTCGCAGTCTCAGCGCGTGTCTGCGCATCATCAACCACGGCATGCCCAGCCCTCCTTTTAACGGGTGTTGACAGCAATGGATCGCCTGACCATCGGGACGCATCCTTTCCACAAGAAGCGAAAGAGGATGCGTTGTAGTTTGGTGATGGTAGGGTCGGGACAAGGTACGACGGTCAGCGGTAGTAGATGACGGACGCGATGTACGTGTTCGCCACCTCCGCTCGACCTTTTAGGGACAGTTTTCCTCTCGGCCCATTGCCGGGCGAGAGTGACCACCCTACTCGTTATCTCGTTCCAGTTCTTCTCTCCACTTGGAGGTCCGGACCAAACCAGACCCCGAGCAACTCAACCGGGCCGTCGGTCCAGCGTCCCACGACGGAGGCGCTGGTGGACGGCATGGGCTTGCTTCTCCAGGTGCCTAGTCGCAAGCCCACTGACTTTTCCCGGTTGATTTTCGCTCCTGTCACCCCGCTTCGTAGTTTTTCAGTGTCTCGCCGACCAGCTCGATGTGCTCGTGGCTTGACACTATGACGGTGACGTCGTCCGCGTATGCAGACACGCTCGTCCCGCATCCCAATTCTCGCGGGATGCCCCTTAGAGTCGCCAGCTTCCGCAGTAGTGGCTCAAGAGTCAATACTATAGAAGCGCCGAGAGGGGCATCCCTGACGGACCGAACGTGCAATGTCGAAAGGTCTCGATAGATGTCCATTTACGCGACGCGATTACCGAACGGATGCCTCTGTACAAGGCAGCTATCCAGCCGCGGAAGACGGACCGAAACCAGCCGCTCTCAGGACTGCCTCCAAGTATCGATGGTCTACCCTATCAAAGCTTTTGATTGATCCAAGTTGATCAGATCAGGGCCCCACCCATGCCAGGTTCGTTAACTACCCTGTCTATGATGTAGCGCATCAGATGGAGGTTGTCATGGATGGTCCGGCCTGGCACGGCGCATGTTTGCGCCTTGTCGACCAGTTTCTCGATGACAAGCGCCAACCTCTTGGCTAGCACCTTGGCCAAAATTTTCAAGTCTGCATTAAGCAGAGTGATAGATAGATAGATAGATAGATAGATAGATAGATAGATAGATAGATAGATAGATAGACAGACAGACAGACAGACAGACAGACAGACAGACAGACAGACAGATAGATAGATAGATAGATAGATAGATAGATAGATAGATAGATAGATAGATAGATAGATAGATAGACAGACAGACAGATAGATATATAGATTTCGCTGAAGAGATCGCAGTAATGCGTCTAATGAAATAATTCAAAGATACAAACGGGGGCAAGGTTATCTGAAGTGTATTGTTTTCTTACAAGTTGACCAGAGAACCTTATGTGCCTGTGTATATGTATATGTGCATGCGTGAGATTGTGTGTGTGTGTGTGTGTGTGTGTGTGTGTGTGTGTGTGTGTGTGTGTGTGTGTGTGTGTGCGTGCGTGCGTGCGCGTGTATACACGCGATAATTGGGAAAAGCCTTACCGAAACACCGTATGCTGAAGAAGGAACAGTAAAGGTCACGCAATCATCACTGGTTGAGTTAATTGCTTAAAATCATAAGAAAAGATAAAAAGAAGAACGCAACATCTATTGAGATAACAACAACAATTACAACAACAATTACAACAACAACAACAACAACTATAGTCATAAGAACAATAACAACGAGAACGAAAAAAACAAAAAGGAACAATATTAATATATAAAATAAGTTGAACTAAATAATGTATGAAGAGAAATAGAAACGTAGAAGTGACATTGTATTCGTTACGAATCAGGAATCCGTCCGCTCCAAACTATTTTTCCAACGTTCATTGCTCCTTCAGTATCATTTACAGTAATTTGTCTTGGAAATTGGGAAAAGAGAAATTAGTTGGTGTAGTGGTGGTGGTGGTAGCGGTGGAGGTGATGATGGTGGTGAGGATGGTGGTGGCGATAGTGTAGATTGTAATCTATAATGTGTGTGTCTATATAGATATATATAATATATCTATATGTATGTATGTATGTATGTGTGTATTTGTATGTATATTATGTGTGTAGTATGTATGTATGTATGTATATATGTATATATGCATGTGTGTATGTATGTGAGTATGTATGTATGTAGTATGTATGTATGTAAGTATGTATGTATGTATGTGTGTATGTATGTATGTATGTATTGTATGTATGTATGTATGTATGTAAGTATGTTTGTATGTATGTATGTGTGTATGTTGTATGTAGTATGTATGTGTGTAGTATGTAGTATGTATGTATGTGTGTATGATGTATGTGTATGTATGTATGTGTGTATGTATGTATTGTGTATGTATGTAGTGTGTTATGTATGTATGTGTGTATGTATGTGTATGTATGTAGCATGTATGTATGTAGGTATATGTATGTGTGTATGTATGTATGTAGGTATATGTATGTATGTATGTATGTATGTAGGTATATGTATGTATGTATGTATGTATGTGTGTATGTATGTATGTATATGATGAGTTTGTGGTTTTATTGACATAATTATATACCAACTTATTTATGAAGTTATTAATGTATCTATATATTTATGTACGTGTGTGTGTGTGTGTGTGTGTGTGTGTGCTCGCTAATATGTATGTAGGTATATGTATGTATGTATTTATGTATGTATGCAAGTATGTATGTATGTATGTATGTATGCATGTATGTATGTATGTATGTATATAGATATGTGTGTGTGTGTGTGGGTGTGTTTTGGTTCTGACGTCAAAGAAGAGGGTAAAATTCCGTTCAGATGATACTTTCGTGTTAGATAGGTTACCATACGTTGCTAGGAGGAAAGTAATTGATAAATAGATACACATACATACATACACATATATGTGTGTGCATACACATGTATATATATATATATATATATAGGTAGATAGGTAGATAGGTAGATAGATAGATAAATAGATAGATAGATAGATAGATAGATAGATAGATAGATAGATAGATAGATAGATAGATAGATAGATAGATATATCAATATAAATATGTGTGTGTGTGTATTCACACAATAATTAATATACGTATATTTGCAATTAAACTACGCACCATCATATATATATATATATATGCACACACATACACACACACACATATATATTTGGCGGTGCTCGGTTTAGTGGTTAGAATATTTGGCTAACGATTGTGATGTTGTCAGTTCGATTCCCAGAACCTTCTTATTTCACGGTTGCTCCAGTCCACTAAGCTGACAAAGAGAAGCACCTAACTAGTATCAGTATTTCAAAGATCCGACCTTTGAAACTTGCACGTTTTTTGTCTTGAGCAGGCTGTTCCGTTGATCGGATCAATTGGAACATCGGTCGTCGTGAACGATTGAGTGCCATATGTACACATACATGTATATATAATAACGTCAAATACACCTGTTTGTTGCTTTTACACATATCTTCGTCTTTGACTGTAATTTTCAACTATATATAGGCGCAGGAGTGGCTGTGTGGTAAGTAGCTTGCTTACGGACCACATGGTTCTGGGTTCAGTCCCACTGCGTGGCACCTTGGGCAAGTATCTTCTACTATAGCCTTGGGTCGACCAAAGCCTTGTGAGTGGATTTGGTAGACGGAAACTGAGTGCCCGTCGTATATATGTATATATATGTGTGTGTGTTTGTCTCCCCCAACATCGCTTGACAACCAATGTTGGTGTGTTTACGTCCCCGTATTTTAGCGGTTCGGCAAAAGAGACCGATAGAATAAGTAGTAGGCTTATAAAGAATAAGTCCTGTGGTCGATTTCCTCGACTAAAGGCGGTGCTCCAGCATGGCCGCAGTCAAATGACTGAAACAAGTAAAAGAGTAAAAGAGAGAATATGTGTGTGTGTGTGTGTGTGATATGTACTCTCAAACAAAACTTTTCTGCTTTTTTTTAAACCTGGGTATTTGTCCTATTCTGTGCAGCGGTTGAAATGATTAGCTTGAGCGTAAACATATTAAAAGTAAAGTGCAAAACGTTGCCTGCAATGAATCACATGCAGTCTGAATCAAGGTGGGAAAGACAGAAGAGACTCAAAGCTTCTCATATCTTAGCAGGGTTCAGACAGCTGATGGCAATGCGGTAATTAACGTAGGAGACGTTACACCCAAATGTACTGGAATATTCAACTCCGATCAATATGGTAATAAAAGAGGGCGGCGAGCTGGCAGAATCGTTAGCACACTGGGCGAAATGCGTAGCCGGATTTCGTTTGCCGTTACGTTCTGAGTCCAAATTCCGTCGAGGTCGACTTTGCCTTTCATCCTTTCGATGTCGATAAATTAAGTACCAGTTACGCACTGGGGTCGATGTAATCGACTTAATACCTATGTCTGTCCTTGTTTGTCCTCTCTGTGTTTAGCCCCTTGTGGGTGGTAAAAAAAACAGGTATTTCGTCTGACGCTACGTTCTGAGTTCAAATTCTGCCGAGGTCGACTTTGCCTTGCATCCTTTCGGAGTCGATTAAATAAGTACCAGTTACGCACTGGAGTCGATATAATCGACTTAACCCGTATGTCTGTCCTTGTTTGTCCTCTCTGTGTTTAGCCCCTTATGGGTAGTAAAGAAATAGGTATTTCGTCTGACGCTACGTACTGGGGTCGATATAATCAACTTAATCCGTTTGTCTGCCCTTGTTTGTCCTCTCTGTGTTTAGCTCCTTGTGGGGAGTAAAGAAATAGAATTGAAAAACAGCTTGATAGTTTTAAACGAAGGTGCCTCTAAATATTCGTTGCCATTATCTGGCAAGACAAGATCCCAAATGGGGAGGTGATTTGAAAAGCCAATGTCACACGCCTGTGTCTTATCATGAAGGGCAGAGGAGTGTAGCTGGCAGAACATGTCCTACGAACGGAGGACAATGTCCCAGAAAGAACTGCAGTGATATGGTTACCATTTGGTGGAAGGAGGGGACCAAAGTTTAGGGCAAATAAAACCTGGAGATTCACCTTTAAAAAATGACCCGAGCAAGAGTGGCACTATCTGGTCTCAAGATCCAAATTTCCTCAAAGGCTGAAAATGATGGAAGAGCATAGTGGCTGGAGAAGCCGGATGACCTGATAACCCGATGTGTGTGAGTGTGTGTGTCTGTGTGCTTCTGTTGTATTTGTCACTCACCATCGCTTCTTAGCCACTGTTGGTTTGTTTATATCCCTGTAACTTAACGATTCGGCAAAACTAAACAATAGAATAAGTACCAAACTTTAAAAGTAACTATTGGGGTCCATTTGCTCGACAAAGGCCCTTCAAGGCGGTGCCCCAACATGGTCGCTGTCCAATGACTGGAGCAGGTGAAAGATAATGTACCCGAAATACATTATCCAATATCCCCTTTATTGAAGACAGTACAGTACAGTGTAATTCTCGTGGAAGCGCCATCCAACCAAAATGCAAATATATGGGAAACTACCACCTGTGTCATCTCTTGTGAAAGGTAAGAGATTCCAGTTTGCTGGACATTGTTGTAGAGCTGAAAACGAGGCAATTTCTACTCTTCTCCTCTGGAAGCCATCTACCCGCAATACCAGAGGGCGCACACTCTCCTACCCTGATGTAATCTCCAGAGATACAGGCATCAGGCAACAGGACCTCCGTAATACCATGATGGACCGTGAATTCTGGCGTAGCATGGTAAATTCCATTGTCTCAACCACGGTCGAACAATGATGTTGATGATGATGTAATTTGAGGGAGAATTGACAGCAGTTTCTAGCAAATTGAGTGACCACATCAAGGCTCTGCCGTTGGCTCGTTGTCAACAGCGTTCAATGAGTATGTGTATTTCCTAAAATGTCTTTCAACGTTGTCCATTACTAACAGAAAGAAGATTGCTTTACGGCTTGTATTTTCTTGTCAAGATTGACATGAAATCGGTAATTGACCTCCACAAAAACAGCGTGTGTAGGAGTATACGTGTTTATGTGTGCGCGTGAGCTCATGTATATGAAGTGCAGCACAGAAACACAAACACATATATGTATGCAACTATATATATGTGTATATGTATGTGTATATGTATGCAACTATATATATGTGTATATATGTGTATATGTATGCAACTATATATATGTGTATATATGTGTATATGTATGCAACTATATATATGTGTATAATATATAAACACATATATACACATATATGTATGTAACTATATATATGTGTATAATATATAAACACATATATATACATATATGTATGCAACTATATATATATGTGTGTGTGTGTGGTGTGTGTGTGTGTGTGTGTGTGTGTGTGTGTGTAATATATAAACACATGTATACACATATATGTATGCAACTATATATATGTGTATATATGTGTATATGTATGCAACTATATATATATATGTATAATATATAAACACATATATACACATATATGTATGCAACTATATATATGTGTATATATGTGTATATGTATGCAACTATATATATATGTGTACAATATATAAACACATATATACACACACATATGTGCGTCTGTGTGTTTGCGCTTGTATATAATTGAATTTAGCGTTGGTGGACCCTGGAGTGGATGTATAGTAAATATGTTTTCTTTTTAATAAACCGAAATATAAACATACATTAAAGAGTAAATATATATGTAGAGATTTGTTTATTATATACCCACATATTAGAACGGATAGTGTATACGTGGGAACATGTTATACGTACGTTTTTGCCTGTGTGTGTATGTGAGTGTATAGGCAAGTATAGGCAAGTAGAGATACAACAAATATCAAATACATTTAACGGAAAATATGGATGTATGATCACATATAAAAAGGTCCGACTTACACAGAATAGAAAGGATATCAGGGATTAAAGGGGCTCATAAAACTCTTATGGGACTCGTAAAACTCTTATTCAACTCCTTTAATCTCTGGTATGGTTTCTATCCTGTGTAAGTCGAGCCTTTTTATATGTAAATATAGATATGTACATTTTTTTCCGAATTCTATAGAGAATATCTGTCTCTCATCAGTGTGTGTGTGTGTGTGTGTGTGTGTGTATGTGTGTGTAAAGGAATTCGCGAACGCAGGATTGCTGTGATGTCAGCTTCGAGAAGCGAGTAATGGCCTTTAGACCACTAGACCAGAATTTGAGAGGTACAGAGTTCGATTCCTTGTGGTAGCTAGCAGTCCACTTTTTTCTGTTTCATAAAGGCTATTTATTCGATTCTCTAAGCTGTTTTCACTCCCTTCCTTCTTTCGTGAATTCGTTGGTTTTTCTGTAGAATACCGACACATGCAGCGCTTATAAGTTTTGCTATTTCAATATTTTCTATTGTCGAGCGCGGTATGGTGGAAGAATCGTCAGCACGCCGGGAAAAAGGGCTTCGAGGCATTTCGTCCATCTTTACGTTCTTAGGTCAAATTCCAACGAGGCCATCGGCTTTGCTTTTCATCCTTTCGGGGTCGATAAAATAAGTATCAAAAGAATACTTGGGTTGGTGTAACCGTCTTACTCCCTTCCTCGAAATTATTGAACTTCTGCCAAAATTGGAAACCAAAATTTACTAAACTTATTTTAATAGTTACAAGAACTCGGTTAATTCTGGATTCGAGCAACTGTTACTTCGATCAATTACTCTTTCGGTTACCTGTTTCAGATAAATTTTATTTCTATGAACTGTTGGCATCCCTTAGTTGAGGACTACACACTTACATCATAGACTGGGTACTTATTCAATCCTGTATGTTTTAGGTAATATATTTCTCCAGTTAAAGCTAATATTATCAGTGAGGAAACTGTGTAATGTTTTGTTATATTCGAAAATAGTTTTGGTGTTTTAAGCACTGCTGTGAACTCTGGGAAAATGTTCAAGTGATTCATTAGAATGCGGTAGAGACAGGATTGCAGAATTTGGTTTGACAAACTTAATATAAAGATAAAATCGAAACGTCGAGCAAATATAAATCTCTAAATATATAAACAGCAAAATGTCTGTGTGTGTCCCCCTTATACAAATCCACAATCTTTTAGTTAGAAGGCTCGCACTTTCTATGGCCATTTGAAATCGTCCAAGGGTGGTTGTGCATATCTTTACATTTCCCCAGTCATCCCGCAAAGCCATTAAAAATCAATACAAGTGACTTTTTTGTGAATTTTCTATCCAAAACCCAATGAAAATACCCGAAACTTGATACGCCAATTGAATGCCAGCTAGCGGTATGTGATTGGTCGGAGATTTGGACAGTACTCGCGTGTATGTGCCCACACACGCAGCTGTATATGCATGCACTAGCACTATGACCCGGCGTTGCCGGGTCATACTGCTAGTATAAAAATATTTTTGATCTTTAGAAAATGAAGAAAATAATGTTGGGGAATGTCCGAAAGAAAACGTTCATGAATACAAGCGGATGAAATGGGGTTACTCTGAAGGAACTGTTATAACGTTAGAGGTCAAAGTTTAGGGACTTTCTCCAGGTCGTGCCACTACTTCATCGCAGTGAAAGGTCACAGCTCCGCTACTATAAGCATGTGGTCAGAATATCTTAGAAAGAAACGCAAGATTACTCGAGGTGATCCAACCAGTAGGGAGATCTCGTGGAGTACCAAAAACGAGATGGCTGTATAATGTCCTTGGCCTCCGTTGATCAGGCTTGGAAATCGAACCGGAAAATCTAATGATGGTTTGTTTCAGATGGGAGCCTGTGCACGAAGTCCCCGAGAAGTCTAACCCCACGAGAAAATTTAAGAGATCTAAGAGGGAACAACTTCAAAAAGTTATGCAGGCGTAGTATATCTTTGGATCTACATAATACTAGAAGTGATTTAATATCAATTGATTAGTTCTACAGAGCCACCGCATTTTGTCATCCTTTTAACACTTGCATAACGAAACACGAGTCGGTATCATATATTATATATTTTGAAGGCGGCGAGCCGGCAGAAACGTTAGCACGCCGGGCGAAATGCTTAGCGGTATTTCGTCTGCGGCTACGTTCCGAGTTCAAATTCCGCCGAGGTCGACTTTGCCTTTCATCCTTTCGGGGGTCGATTAAATAAGTACCAGTTACGCACTGGAGTTTATGTAATCGACTTAATCCGTTTGTCTGTCCTTGTTTGTCCTCTCTGTGTTTAGCCCCTTGTGGGTAGTAAAGAAATAGGTATCATATATTATATATTTTGAAGGCGGCGAGCTGGCAGAAACGTTCGCACGCCGGGTGAAATGCGTAGCCGTATTTCGTCTGCCGTTAGGTTCCGAGTTCAAATTCCGCCGAGGTCGACTTTGCCTTTTATCCTTTCGGGGTCGATAAATTAAGTACCAGTTACGCACTGGAGTCGATATAATCGACTTAATCCGTTTGCCTGTCCTTGTTTGTCCCCTCTGTGTTTAGCCCCTTGTGGGTTGTAAAGAAATAGTTACCTTCTGAGTTCAAATTCCGCCGAGGTCGACTTTGCCTTTCATCCTTTCGGGGTCGATAAATTAAGTACCAGTTACGAACTGGGGTCGATGTGATCGACTTAATCCGTTTGCCTGTCCTTGTTTGTCTCCTCTACGTTTGGCCCCTTGTGGGTAATAAAGAAACAGGTATCATATATTTTGTAAGTTATTAATTAAAGATGGGTAATTATCCATTTTTCACTGCATCCTGCTAACACTGCATCCTCCTAACTGCATCCTGCTAACACTGCATCCTGCTCCGAAATTCTAGGCGAAGTCATTCGAAGCGAACAGGATTTACTAATCAAACAGGAATACAACTGTAATTTAAGCTCGATTTTGATATCCTTATTCCTTAGTTGTAACTTCTCAAATACATATGTATATATGCAGATGCATATATATATATATATATATAAATATATATCAGAAATATTAAATTTCTAAATCTCTCATAGAGATATGTACGGTGGTTGGGCGATAGAATGGTTGTATACTGTCAATCTAACGTGAACGTGACAGTAGGGGGTTACACCACCGCTGTTTAACCCTAGGAAGCATTGGCGCTTCCTGATGGCTTCGACACATTTTTTCCATCAATATATATGAGGGGGCATGTGCGCGCATGCGTTGTGTAAGTATACACACATAAGTATATGCAAAGCGGCGAGCTGGCAGAAACGTTAGCTCGCCGGGCGAAATGCGTAGCCGTATTTCGTCTGTCGTTACGTTCAAATTCCGCCAAGGTCGACTTTGTCTTTCATCCTCTCGGAGTATAAAGAAAGTACCAGTAATCGACTTAATCCCTTTGTCTGTCCTTGTTTGTCCGCTCTATGTCTAGCCCCTTATACACATACACATACACACATATACATATGGGGATGTATAATATATTTGTATACCTGGTGTGAGCGCGCATGTACGTATGTTTGCCTATGTATGTAGGCATGAGTTTACCTATATTTACAAATAACAATTTTATGTCATCATATATTTATATATAGTCTTAGAGTGAAAGGGCCTTTTTGCTAAAAAGAGCTTTACAGTACGCATAACCTCCACAGAGCATTTCCTCACTGCCCGTATCTGATGAATATACATATGTATATATATGAATAAATGAAAGAATGGAGTCGAACGAAGATGTTAACAAAATTCCTTTACTCTCGACATATGTTTCGAAGACAACATGGAATTTTGTTAACATCTTCGTTCGACTCCATTCTTTCATTTATTCATATATAGCACACAAATTTCTGCACATGAACCCGGAGTTTCTACCCTTGGACAGGCCGCTTCAACCGTGTTTCTGACGTGAATTTGCTACCCTGGTATCGCTTCGACGAATTTTCCATGCTGGCGATAAACATAGGATAATTCATTCACCTATTGAAATATGTATATATATGTGTATATATATATATATATATATATATATATATATATGTATATATATATATATATTATATATATATATATATATATCAACCTGTCTTCTGTTGGCCATAATTCTGCATGATGGCATATGTGTGTGAGGATGCATATGTGACTCATTTCCATAAGTATTATATAAATACCTCGTTGATATTTCATAAACCCTCTCTGTATGCACATCAAAAGCGTATTTGCATTTTACTGCTTCATGCTAACTTGTACACGCCATTCTACTGTTTGAAGCTACGTTGCATCTTATTCTATTAAAGTGTAAGATCGATCAGGATGTGGAGAAGGCAGAGTTTATATTAAGATGTGTGAGTGTGTGTGTGTGTGTGTGGTGTCGACATTGAACTATCCACTGCCTTTTAACTCCATTATAAATGGCGACTAACCACTCAGTCTAACACACATACATACATATTTACATACATATATATATATATATGTATGGTATATATATGTATGTATGTATGTATATGTAATATATATATATGTATGTATATTATATAATATATACATATATATAATTATATATATATATATTATATATATATATATATACATATATATATATGCATACATACATGCATACATACATAGATATATACATGCATAGATACATATATATATTTATATATATGCACGTGTGAGTGCGTGCGTGTCATATTTATAATTAATAGGGTGCTTTGTCCGTACACATATACAAATGTGTGCGAGCCCTTCTACGTGTGTGTAAACTCACGATTTTACGTAAATGCATATACTCAGTTCGCTCTCTTATATACAGTATTTATCTATATATGTATATGAACTCACATATAAGTATACACCCATATAAGCGTGTGTTCATATGTGTGTGTGTGTGTGTGCATGTATTTATGT
>NW_021833944.1:17500-22500 GCF_006345805.1 Octopus sinensis | reverse complement strand
CAATTGATACATGAAAACTCAATAGGAGAACTGGTGGAAGGTTAGGATGTTCTGACCCATCACAGATTGTCTAAGAAATTCTTATATCTTGCATAATTATTCTATTTTCCCGCAATCTTCTATTAAATCCCATATAATTGATTTTAACTTTTCCGACATCTAACTTTTTATTATTATCATCATCATTATCATCACCATCATCAACATCATAAGCATCTTTATCATTAAGACGGCGAGCTGGCAGAATGGTTAGCACGCCGGACAAAATATATTGCAGCATTTCGTTCGTCTTTATACGTCCTGAATTCAAAATCCCGCCGAGGTCATTTTTTTTTTTTGTCTTTTCAACCTTTTCGAGGAAGACGAAATAACTATCACTTGAGCACAAGGGTTGGTGTAATCGACTAATCCGTCAAAAATTGCTGGCTCTCTTTACTCTTTACTCTTTTACTTGTTTCAGTCATTTGACTGCGGCCATGCTGGAGCACCGCCTTTAATCGAGCAACTCGACCCCCGGGACTTATTCTTTGTAAGGCCAGTACTTATTCTATCGGTCTCTTTTACCGAACCGCTAAGTGACGGGGACGTAAACACACCAGCATCGGTTGTCAAGCAAATGCTAGGGGGATAAACACCACACACAAACACACACACACGCATATATATATATATATATATATAATATACATATATACGACAGGCTTCTTTCAGTTTCCGACTACCAAATTCACTCACAAGTTATTGGTCAGCCCGGGGCTATAGCAGAAGACACTTGCCCAAGATGCCACGCAGTGGGACTGAACCCGGAACCATGTGGTTGGATAGCAAGCTAATTACCACACAGCCACTCCTGCGCCTGTGAGCAAAAACTTAAAATATCATCATCCTCGTCGTTGCCACCATCATCATCATCATCATCATCATCATCATCATCATCATCATCATCATCATCATCATCAATATCATCATCATCATCGTCGTCGTCGTCGTCATCGTGACCATTCTCATCATATTTTTCAATAGTTTTCTGCAAGTTTCCACTGCGGCATCGAGTACACCTCTGGTTTTTTTTCGAGGTGTATGCTGCTTTGACTTTACGCGATGTCCATTTATGGTTTTTATATCTATATTTTGTTGATGCTGCTTTTGTATTTAGTCAATTAGTGAAGAATATATTCATTAGGAGCTGTATTAGGTGGTGAGGGCATTTAGATCGAGTTCAATTTCCCGTAGCGCGTTGTGTCCTTGAACAAGACCCTATTTTACGTTGCTCCAGTTGCTGGCAAAAAAGAGTTGAGACCTCCTTCGGTCATGACTGACCATGGGATTGCACAAATCCAGGAAAGGCTGCTTTTATGGAAGACCAGCAGTAGCCCATGCATACCGGCCTCCTCTCTCCACGCCACCGATGTTATCCATGGGAAAGGCAAAGGCCGATACAGCTTGGCACCAGTGACGTCGCAACTCATTTCTACAGTTGAGTGAACTGGATCAACATGAAATAAAGCATCTTGCTCAAAATCACAACGCACAACCCAGTCCGGATTCGAACTCGCAACTTCACGATCGTAAGCTCGACGCTCTAACCAATGAGCCATGCGCCTTCACATCGAGTAACAAGCATCGCAAAAACGCGTAACACCTGTATTTCAGCTGGTACAAATGAGTAGTACCTGTAATTCAAAGGGCCAGCCTTGTCACACCCTGTGTGCCGCTGAATCTCCCCGAGAACTACGTTAAGGGTACAGGTGTCTGTGCAGTGCTCAGCCACTTGCACGTTAATTTCACGAGCAAGCTGTTCCGTTGATAGGATCAACTTGAACCCTCGTCGTCATAATCAACGGAGTTCAGTTATGTGGTATTAATGAACCTTAATGTCATGTGGTGACCTAGTAGAATATCTGCTGTGAACATTGCGTTAAAATGTCGATTATATAGGCTATGAGTTTTTGGTAGAGCGTCGGTTGTTGTATATTATTGGGTGAGGATTATATAAAATATATTTTGTGTGGGCAGTGCTGCGTTATTGGATGTATTCTGTCAGCTGCGTTGTAATACATAGATTCGCAATCCTGTCTTTGATAATTATATCTTGACTATTTGCCATGATCTTGTCATTGTAGACATGCGCCTACCGTAGCCTTGATCACCTTGTCAATATAGACAAAATGGCTCCCGGCTTACAGTAACCACGTCATTACCGCAAACTGGGTTTCATACTCGCTTATACACCTTCTTAGATTTGACGTCGATACGTGGCTATATTTCACATATGGAGGCAGTTTCTTATTCGATCATATATATATATATATATATATATACAAAATAAGAAAATGGAGAAATACATCTTAATCAATAATCAACTACCAGATAATACCCAATCACATAATTTATTAAACCACTACATATGAACATTAAGGTCAAACATAATAATATAGAACAAAACAATGTACATCAATGAGTAATAAGATACAATAAGTACAGTATGTATAAGTGAATATAAATAAATACAAATATAAATATAAACTACAACTTACAGCCAGCCATGCGTGGCTGAAACAGCTGTAAGATGTAGTTTATATTTATATTTATATTTATTTATATTCACTTATACATACTGTACTTATTGTATCATATTACTCATTCATGTACATTGTTTTGTTCTATATTATTATGTTTGACCTTAATGTTCATATGTAGTGGTTTAATAAATTATGTGATTTGGTATTATCTGGTAGTTGATTATTGATTAAGATGTATTTCTCCATTTTCTTATTTTGTATTATTAATTTGTGGTAAAACATTTTACCTTTGCCCATATAATACAATAAATAACATTTATGTATTAACTTTGTTGGGTGCTTTACTAGCAGTATATTGGATATTTGTTATCCCATGTGGGTTGCACTCACAACCCCTATCTCAATCATGTTGATTCGCAAGCCTCTGCACGCATTTTTTTTCTCTCCTTGTTTCTTTCTGTGTTTCTTTTCTGTGTATCTTTCTGTAGAAGAGCGTAGACTCGAAACATAAAAGACTTGTTTTATTTATATTCCTGAGCGCCATACTAATACAATTGTTTGTTTGTATTCCACCTGCTTCGTCTTTTGTTTATTTTCATAAAGCTTCCCGTTATATATATATATTATATATATATATATCATATATATATATATATATATATATATTTATTATATAGAAGGAGCTTCTACAGGACTAGAACTGTTTCATTCTTGAATGAAACAGTTCTAGTCCTGTAGAAGCTCCTTCTATATAATAAATTAATTTACTCTGCTATGTATTGAGTACCTTATTTACTGTGGTTAACCCCGAATCAACCCGGGACCTACATATATATATATATAATATATATATATATATATATAATATATATATATATATATATATATATATATATATATATATGTATGTATATATATAAATATATAACATAAAGGCGGCGAGCTGGCAGATATGTTAGCACGCCGGGCGAAATGCGTAGCCGTTTTTCGTCTGCCGTTACGATCCGAGTTCAAATTCTGCCGAGGTCGACTTTGGGACTGAACCAGGAACGATGTGGTTTGTAAGCAAGCTACTTACCACACAGCCAGTTTATAACAATTGTATCATTGATGATGTTATTCATTCAATAACTGTGAATAAATGAGCTCATTCATTGCTTGACAGAAATATATAAAGGTTTAAGAAATCTCCCAGAAAGATTCCGATATTTTAAGGCTTAGGTAAAAGAGGAGGAGGCAGTGCCTATGATCCTAGTCAGTAACTCAATGAGTGATGATAAAATCTGACAATATTATCCGTAAACCGGATCCCTGGTACGAAAACATACAGGAGAATGGACTCGCAGTTTAAGTCTATTGCCTAAGAAAAAGAATGATATCTCCGACGAACTGCAGTACAGTTTCCGTCTACCAATTTTTTCTTACGCAGCTTTAGCAGATATTCTCAAAGGCACCACGCAATGGAATTTAACTCGAAATCACATAACTAGGAAGTGAACTTCTTAGCCACAGACCTAACGATATAGGGATGGTTAAGGCGGCGAGTTGGCAGAGACGTTAGCGCGCCGGGCGAAATGCTTAGCGGTATTTCGTCTGTCTTTACGTTCTGACTTCAAATTCCGCCGAGGTCGACTTTGCCTTTCATCCTTTCGTGGTCGATAAATTAAGTGCTAGTTACGCACTGGGGTCTATGTAATCGACTTAATCCCTTTGTCTGTCCTTGTTTGTCCCCTCTATGTTTAGCCCCTTGTGGGTAATAAAGAAATAGGTGTTTCGTCTGTCTTTACGTTCTGACTTCAAATTCCGCCGAGGTCGACTTTGCCTTTCATCCTTTCGGGGTCGATAAATTAAGTGCCAGTTACGCATTGGGGTCGATGTAATCGACTTAATCCCTTTGTCTGTCCTTGTTTGTCCCCTCTGTGTTTAGTCCCTTGTGGGTAGTAAAGAAATAGATATAGGGATGGTTTGCTTCTTCTATTTGCACCGCCCACCCTCACACAGTGATTGATTATATAGCACTCATACCCCGGTTAGATTTATGTATCGTGTCAGTATTTTTTCTCTTAAGTCCTAGGACTCATAATTCTGATTACCAAGTTTCTATGATGTACAAGTGACCTAGGTCACAAAATTCCCCTTGAACCGGACGCCGGTTCAATGCAGAGATCAAGGCAAGTAATTTTTGAGGAGAGGGATCAAGGTGATTTACACGGATCCCAATACATGACTGGTATTTCATTTTATCTACTCCAAAGGTCGATGTAAAGCAAACTTTGATCTCGGTTGGATTTTAACCCAGAACCTAAAAAAACGAAAGAAATGCCGTTGAGCGTTTTGTTCGACGCACTAACGATTCTACCAGCCGGCCACCTTCGTGTTAGCACTAGATACGTTTAATATATATGGAGTCACTCTCATACCCAAGAGTATTGTATGCTGCTCTATAGTCAGTCCATACCATGCTAAGATTTTTTCATC
>NW_021833944.1:0-10000 GCF_006345805.1 Octopus sinensis | reverse complement strand
TATGTGCTGTAACCCATCTTTTATACCAAGACAAAACAATGTACATGATAACACTTCCAATCAGTTAAGATCAGAAGCCATGAGAGCTACTGCCTGGTACTGCATCAGGGCATTTATTATTATTATTATTATTATTATTATTATTATTATTATTATTATTATTATTATTATCATTCTCTCTTTTACTCTTTTACTTGTTTCAGTCATTTGACTGCGGCCATGCTGGAGCACCGCCTTTAGTCGAGCAAATCGACCCCGGGACTTATTCTTTGTAAGCCCAGTACTTATTCTATCGGTCTCTTTTGCCGAACCGCTAAGTAACGGGGACGTAAACACACCAGCATCGGTTGCCAAGCAATGCTAGGGGGACAAACACAGACACACAAACATATACACACACACTTATTATATATATATATATATATACATATATACGACAGGCTTCTTTCAGTTTCCGTCTACCAAATTCACTCACAAGGAATTGGTCGGCCCGGGGCTATAGCAGAAGAGACTTGCCCAAGGTGCCACGCAGTGGGACTGAACCCGGAACCATGTGGTTGGTTAGCAAGCTACTTACCACACAGCCACTCCTGCGCCTATATTATTATTATTATTATTATTATTATTATTATTATTATTATTATTATTATTATTATTATTATTATTATTATTAAGGCGGTTAGCTGGAAGAAGCCGTTAGCAGACGGGGTGAAATGCTTAGCGGTATTTCGTCTTCCCTTGCATTCTGAATTCGAATTCGGTCGAAGTCGACTTTGCCGTTCATCCTTTCGGGATCGATAAAATTAATTACCAGTTGTGTACTGGAGTCGATTATATCGCCTAGCCCCCTACCCCACAAAATTTTAGGCCTTGTGTCTGTAGTAGAAAGATTATTATTAATATTAATATTATTATTATTATTAAGGCGGCGACCTGGCAGAATCGTTAGCACACCGGACAAAATGCTTTGCGCCATTTTGACCGTCTAGGTTCAAATTCGGCCGAAGTTGACTTTGCCTTTCACCCTTTCGGGGTCATTGAATTAAGTACCAGTGAAACATCAAGATCGATGAAACCGACCGGCCCCCTTCCCCAAAATTTCAGGACTTGTGCCTATAGTAGAATGGATGATTATTACTATTATTATTATTAGTAGTAGAAGTAATAGTAGTAGTAGTAGTAGTAGTAGTAGTAGTAGTAGACGTTATTTTTGTTAGCAGGGATGTCTTGACGTTTGGTAACAACAAAATTTCCTCAAATCTCAAGAGTCTTTCTGAGGATTCTTGTAGAAAGCAGGATTTCCTTTCTGCAAGTCGACGCGTTTGATCGAAGCGCACAAATTATCACGGGAATAATTGTCACCTTCGTCTTCGACTATCTCTTCATTTCTCTGGTTAGTTCCTGATGTTCCTTAATTTTCTAAGTTTCTTTTCTATCCACTCAGTTCTCATATGGTATTGCAAAACCATGAGCTTTGCTTTGTTTCTTTAACTCTTCCATAATCATAGCTAGTCTTCTAGCTTCAAGGGCCATATTATTATTGATAAGGCGGCAAGCTGGCAGAAACGTTAGCACGCCGGGCGAAATGCGTAACCGTATTTCGTCTGTCGTTACGCTCCGAGTTCAAATTCCGCCGAGGTCGACTTTGCTTTTCATCCTTTCGGGGTCGATAAATTAAGTACCAGTTTCGCACTGGGGTCGGTGTAATCGACTCAATCCCTTTCTCTGTCCTTGTTTGTCCCCTCTATGTTTAGTCCCTTGTGGGTAGTAAAGAAATACGTATTACTATTGATCAGATAAGAGCAGCAAAGTGACAGAATAGAAGTATTTTTGGTGTGCCATTCAGAAAGTCCCTTGAGCCGCAGTTTGCGTGCAGCTGATTTACAGTAAGAATATGATTGCATAAAATTAAATACGCCAACAAACTTAGTCTTACTGTGTATTCGTGTGGCTAAGTGGATAGGGTGTTTGGGATCGGGATCGTGAGATTGTGGCTTCGATTCCTGGAATACTTCACGTTGCTCCAGGCCACTCGGCTGGCACAAAATGAGTAATCCTGTAACGGACCGGCGACCCGTCCGAAAGAGTCCAGAAGCTGGCTACCCGCATGGTTCTTGGTCTCAAGCATTTGTCTTATGAAGAAAGGCTGAAGACGCTCGACCTTTATTCTCTAGAAAAACGACGACGCCGTAGTGATCTCATTCTTGCTCACAACATCATAAGCGGAAAGTGTAACCTCTCGAAAGAGCTGTTCTTCACTCCTGCTCCAGAGCGTCGGCTGCAGGGTCACTCCGAAAAGCTATATCTGCGACGATTTCATCTCAATCGAAGGAGAGGGGCATTCTCCGTCCAGGTTGCGGATCCGTGGAACAAGCTGCCGGACGAGATAGTGTAGATGCCGACGACCGCGCGGTTCAAAGTCTCCCTTGACCACAAGTGGCCTGAACTCTTTACGTGAACACCACCCTGTACATAACTCCATGTCCCCCTACATGGTCTTGCTTTTTGCTTTTTGAGCCAAAAAATTAACTAACTAACAAACTGACTAACTAACATATGCACTGCAGAAGCCAGGAAAATGGCTCTATGAATCTATATGACTCCAGAAGGTTCTTTATTATTGTCTACTGTGTGCCTCTGCACCTTTCTACTCGGCGATGCAATATAGCTGGCAGAAACGTTAGCACGCCGGGCGAAATGCGTAGTCGTATTTCGTCTGTCGTTACGTTCTGAGTTCAAATTCCGCCGAGGTCGACTTTGCCTTTCATCCTTTCGGGGTCGATAAATTAAGCATCAGTTACGCATTAGGGTCGATGTAATCGAGTTAATCCGTTTGTCTGTCCTTGTTTGTCCTCTCTGTGTTTAGCCCCTTGTGGGCAATAAAGAAATAGCAATATAGCTTTGCTTTTAGCACGGGTAAGTATCAGGTCACTGGTGATGATGGGATTGTGGGGAGCAGTGGAATGTTATCGACGCCAGTTTGGATCTGGTGGTAATTCTAGTGAACCAGGGATGCAAGTTTGGCCCTGGTGGAATTCGAAACTCAATACATAACAATTTGACTCCAGACTGTTACAAGCAGGAGAAAATGTTTAGCGCCGTTTCGTCTGTCTTTACGTTCGTTCTGAGATCAGATCCTACCATCGTCGAATTCCTTTTTATCCTTTCTGGGGTCGATGGAACAAGTACAAACACTAGGGCCGATGTAATCCACTAGCCCACTTCATCAAAATTGCAGGCTTTATGCCTATAGTTGAAAGGATTATTATTGTGAAAGGCGGCGAGCAGGCAGTATCATTAGTGCGTTGGAAGACAGCTAGCTGGCAGAATCGTTAGCACGCCGGACGAAATGCTTAGCTGTATTTCGTCTGCTGTTATGTTCTGAGTTCAAATTCCGCCGAGATCGACTTTGCCTTTCATCCTTTCGGGGTCCATTAAATAAGTACCAGTTACCCAATGGGGTCGATATAATCGACTTAATCCGTTTGTCTGTCCTTGTTTGTCCCCTCTGTGTTTAGCCCTTTGTGGGTAGTAAAGAAATAAGTATTACGTCTGCCGCTACGTTCTGAGTTCAAATTCCGCCGAGGTCGACTTTGCCTTTCATTCTTTCGGGTTCGATTAAATAAGTACCAGTTGCGTACTGGGGTCGATATAATCGACTTAATCCGTTTGTCTGTCCTTGTTTGTCCCCTCTGTGTTTAGCCCTTTGTGGGTAGTAAAGAAATAGGTATTACGTCTGCCGCTACGTTCTGAGTTCAAATTCCGCCGAGGTCGACTTTGCCTTTCATTCTTTCGGGGTCGATTAAATAAGTACCAGTTGCGTACTGGGGTCGATATAATCGACTTAATCCGTTTGTCTGTCCTTGTTCGTCCTCTCTGTGTTTAGCCCCTTATGGGTAGTAATGAAATAGGTATTTCGTCTGGCGCTACGTTCTGAGTTCAAATTCCGCCGAGGTCGACTTTGCCTTTCATCCTATCGAGGCCGATTAAATAAGTACCAGTTATGCACTGGGGTCGATATAATCGACTTAATCCGTTTGTCTGTCCTTGTTTTCCTCTCTGTGTTTAGCCCCTTGTGGTAGTAAAGAAATAGGTATTTCGCCTGCCGTTACGTTCTGAGTTCAAATTCCGCCGAAGTCGACTTTGCCTTTCATCCTATCGGGGTCGATAAATTAAGTACCAGCTGCGTACTGAGGTCGATCTAATCGACTGGACACTCCCCCAAAATTTCGAACCTTGTGCCTAGAGTAGAAAAGAGTCTCATTTAGAGCGTTGGACAAATTACTTAGCAGGATTTATTCCGACTCTTTATGCTTTGAGTTCAAATGTCACCGGATTCAGCTGTCTTTCGTTGTTCCGAGGTGAATCAGTACCTGTTGAGCGCTGGGTCTGATGTAAACGATTATGGCCTTATGTCTGTAATAGAAAGGATTGTTATTAATGTCATCATTTATACTCCTTTTATCTTGGTTCCATAGCTACTACTACTACTACTACTGCTGCTGCTGCTACTACTGCTACTACTACTACCTTACTACTACTACCTACAGCCACCACCACCACCACCGCCTCTACTACTTCTATTACTACTACCGACATCCACTAATATTACTACTACTACTACTACTACCACTACCACCATCACACTACTACTACTACTACTACCACTACCACCATCACTACTACTACTACTACTACTTCTACTACTACTACCAGCAATACTACTACTACTAGCTACAGCCACCACCACACCCGCCTCTACTACTTCTATTTCTACTACCGACATCCACTAAAACTACTACTACTACTACTACTACTACTACTACTACTACTACTACTACTACTACCGTAGTAGTAGTATCGATGCCGATATAAATAATTGAAAAAAAAAAAGCAAACGAACCCAGTGAGTAAAGGGAGGTAACTTGATGCCTTCATTTTGTCCGTCGTTCTCCTGTCGGGATCTCCTTAACCCTTTCGTCATTCCAGTTACAATAAAATAAAATGCCAGCCATGGGGTTGTAATTATATTCCTATAAGGCATTCTGTATTTAAGTGGAAGATTCTGCCAGCACACCGATTTACTAAAAAAATAATAATAATAATCCTTTCTACTATATGTACAAAGCCTGATTATTTAAGGGAGGGGTTAGGTCGATGTGATGGATTCCCCTATTAAACTGGTACTTAATTTATCGACTTCGAAAGGTTGAAAACCAGAGTCTACCTCGGCGGAATTTGAACTCAGAACGTAGCGGCAGACGAAATACCTATTTCTATTTCTTTATTACCCACAAGGGGCTGAACACAGAGAGGACAAACAAGGACAGACAAACGGATTAAGTCGATTATATCGACTCCGGTGCGTGACTGGCACTTATTTAATCGACCCCGAAAGGATGAAAGGCAAAGTCGACCTCGGCGGAATTTGAACTCAGAACGTAACGGCAGACGAAATACCTATATCTATTTCTTTACTACCCACAAGGGGCTAAACAATAGAGGGCACAAACAAGGACAGACAAACGGATTAAGTCGATTATATCGACCCCAGTGCGTAACTGGTACTTAATTTATCGACCCCGAAAGGATGAAGGCAAAGTCGACCTCGGCGGGATTTGAACTCAGAATGTAGCGGCAGACGAAATACCTATTTCTATTTTCTTTACTACCAACAAGGGGCTAAGGACAGAGGAGACAAACAAGGACAGACAAAGGGATTAAGTCGATTATATCGACCCCAGTGCGTAACTGGTACTTAATTTATCGACCCCGAAAGGATGAAAGACAAAGTCGACCTTGGCGGAATTTGAACTCAGCACGTAACGGCAGACGAAATACGACTACGCATTTCGCCCGGCGTGCTAACGTTTCTGCCACCTCGCCGCCTAGACGGATTAAATGCCGCCAAGCAGTTTTTTTTCCGGCATGCTAACGTTTCTCTCAGCTCACCGCCTTAAAATGCATACAACGCAAATTCGAAATATAAAGTCTTGATAAATCTGCTTTAGCATTTAAATATAGGACTACTTAGATGGTTCCTGCAAGCTAAAAGTTATTTATATACGAAAAATATAGACACAGCTTCTTTTCATTTATTCGTTTTGGTTTTTCTTTATATTTTTATACGCAAAGTGCAAGCAAATATTTATATTTGTTCAATAGAGCGCCGCGAGAAAAAAAACAACAAAAACAAACGAAAATAATAATAAATGGAAAAGCTGACCTATATCTACAGCCGACAAAACGTATTGCAGTGATCGGTGTCAGTTAGTCACGTTAGAGTAATCTCCCTTGAGTAGTCTCTCGCCGCGTTACTGAGATAGCTTATGTAACCGAATTACAGATAGTTGTGTTCGTTCTTTAGATACGGGGAGCATCGTGCTTTTTCCATGCTTACTACATTCAATGTATATTACATCACTTAATTAACGAGGATAGCTTTGTGCTTCCAGCGGAGATGTCTAAATAAGTTGTTAGCTATACGTAACTTATATACAAATGTATGAGCATGTATATAAAGAATAAATGGGTGTAGTTATATATCTATACCTCTCTCTCTCTCTCTCTTCTCTCATATATATATATATATATATATATATATATATATATATATATAATATATATATATATATAATATATATTGATATATATATATATAAACACACACATATACGCACACATATATATACACTAATACATATATACATGCACCTATATATGTATGTCTATGTGTGTATTTATATCCATACAAATATATACACTTAATATATATATACACTTACATACATACACATACGCGTATATATAGGTGTATGTGTGTACTCACGCACGCATATACATGTATATATATATAGATATGTATAAATATATATATATATATATATATATATATATATATATATGTATATGTATGTATTATGTTACTGTATGTATATATATATAATAAATGTATGTATGTACGTATGTATGTATACACACACATACATATGTATATGCATATATATATATATATATGGAGAGAGAGGAGAGAGGGAGAGAGAATAAAAAGAGGGGTTTTAATTTACAGTGATCTAAACGAATAGGTGCGCTGGTCATCTGTTAGGTTCCTAGTTCACAGCCCAGTCTGTAGCTAGAATCCGCATTAGGCTTCCGTATTAGCAGGTATGTATTGGAGGAAAAAAGGCAGGACGAGTATCTCCTAAATTCTAATAATTTAGGGTAAGGTGAATTTGCAATCTTATAGCTGTTTCTGGGATATTCCAAGTGATAGGCTAGCATCTTTATTCTTCTGTTTTATTCCTTATAAACTGCGAATTTCCCTGTCTGGAACTTTCATACATACTCACTTTGTCTACGATGACGGAATACCCAGTGTACGTAAATACTAGCCTATCACTTGGGATATCCCAGAAACAGCTGTAAGGTTTGAAATTCACCTTACCCTACTTTTATTATTGTAAATGATTTGAGATATTTATCCTCCAATTTCTTTTCAATACTTTTGGTTGTTTTCCAACATTCGGATCCAATGAGGAGGATGCTAAGATCTTAAAAGCAGAGGGTTAACGATAAGACAAGATGTCGTGGATGCTTTCATTGTTGGAAGGCGGAATGATCTTGTTGTCACCTCAAGTGCCACAAGACACAATGAGGACCGAATGAATGAATACACACACACACACACACACACACACATACACACACGCATACTATATATATATATATATATATATACATATATATATATAAATGTATCTCTTTCTCTTCCTCTCTTCCGCTCTCTCTCTCTCTCTCTCTCTCTCTCTTTCTCTCTACCTTGAATATCCTTGTTGCTTATTTTGATTATAATCACCCATTTGATTTATATGGATAATAGCATACAAAATTCTGGTACCTTTAACTTAAGTCCATATCATCAATCTAAATTTTGATGAATATATAGATATAATATATATAATATATATATATAGATATATATATATATATATATATTATTATATATATATTATATATACCAGTGAGTGAAGAAATGTAAGAAGGGCACTCGACCAATTTATTGGGAGTTCAGCAAGGGTCAAAGCGGTTGATACAAATTCATTGGTACACTTGAGCTTCAAACACGATCTAATTGTCAGCCATCGTGCTCGAAACTCAAGAGTACCAACGAATTTGAATCAAACTGTTTTGATCCATATATATATATATATATATATATATATATATATATATATATATATATATATATATATATATATAATATATATATATATATTATACATATATGTATTATATATATATATATATATGTATATATATATATATATATATATATATATATATTCTATATATAATATATTGTGGAGAATAAATGTCTCTTATGGCAAGGGTGTGAAAACATCCTGTTCATTTAGTGTTGCCATCTATTGGGAATCCCAGACATCGATGTTTCTAGTTTATTGACGCTTATCAATGAGATGTACCAAAGAGAGACAACTCTAAACGAACTGAATAAAGCCGTAGCTTCATATATAATTCAGTCAACACGTTGACCGATTTGCGCTTAGTAGATCGGCCGACCGAAGTAAATAATAAAATATCAGTTGTAATATTATTTACATTATTTACATCATCTTGTTTGTTGCTAACACAACGTTTCGGCTGATATACCCCCTAGCCTTCACTGGGTGTCTTGGGGAAAAATCGAACCTGGGTAGTTAGACAGTTTGAAAGAAGAGCTAGTTTTTGATGGTGTTTCTCTATATGCCTCCATTGAAGTCTAATGTCGGCTCCGTACCGATTAGATAATACAGTTCTATATTTAAGAGATGAGGAATTATGTACATTATTTACATTTGACGGATATTTCATCTCTTCTTATTTATTGTTAACACAATGTTTCGGCTGATATACCCTCCAGCCTTCATCAGGTGTCTTGGGGACCGACATTAGACTTCAATGGAGACATATAAATAAAGTCCATCAAAAACTAGCTCGTCTTTCAAACCATCTGACTACCCAGTTCGAAATTTCCCCAAGACACCTGATGAAGGCTGGAGGGTATATCAGCCGAAGCACTGTGTAACAACAAACAAGACGAGGACAAATATCCGTCAAATGTAAATAATGTAAATAATGTACATAATTCCTCATCTCTTAAATATAGAACTGAAGTTGTAATATGTTTGTCAAATATTTCAACTACTAACAGGCAAATACACTGCAGTTATCGTTGACTGAATTATGTATAAAGCTACGCTTTATCAGTTCGTTGAGAGTTACCTCATTGATATGAGTCAATAAACTAGGTACCTCGATGTCTGGGATTCCGAAATAGATGGCGACACTAAACGAACAGGGTGTTTTCGCATCTTTTCTGCCAATAAAGTAACTGCTTCGTATTTTACTTAGAAGTTGAACCTTTGCAAGAGCGCAGTTCGTTTTTTTAGAGAGGGTCTCTAGAGGACATTGTTGTGTAGACTCCCCAGACGATAAGTAAGCTAGTCCAATACGTTAACAGTGGACGTGATGCTAGACAAGAAGCGTCGCGTAGAGCGAGCCGAGCCGTCGGTAGACTAGACGTCGAGTTCTGTTGAGTCGATTCGTCGGAAGTGAGAATTCGGTAGTTGAGTAGTGGTAGTTATTGAAGAAGACACGCCATCCGAAACGTGTGATATAACAGTCATAGATCTCAAACACGAATTGCATCCCTCCTAGTTTGGGACCTGAAGAAATATTTGAAACACTAATGGCAGCATAAAGACCGTGTAAAACACGAAGAGCACTCGAGGTTCATGTAGATATCATATGCACTATGCATACATTTATAATAATGTTATTGCTCTGCTGATAATAATAATAATAATAATAATATAATAATAATAATAATAATAATAATAATAATAATAATAATAATGATAATAATAATATCGAAGTAGTTAGTAGTTAGTAGTAGTAGTAACAACGACAATAATAGTACTGATAATGACATTGATAATGA
>NW_021833943.1:15000-52878 GCF_006345805.1 Octopus sinensis | reverse complement strand
CATTTTCCATCACAATTTTTATTATCCTCCATTCTGACTCCTCCCTAAGATTTCCATGATTTACTCTCGTTCGTTCACTTCTTTCTATTCACACAACTCGATCTCTTCCTAGTCTTGCCTCGTTCTTTCTTTCTCTCGACTTTTCTATTTCCACTCTCTTCCTTACTTTCTTTTCACTTCTTTCTTCATAAATTCGTCTTCATCTTCCTTCTCTCAATACCCAGTGTTTTCTTACTCTCAATCTTTCTATCCTTTTCCCGTTTTTCTCTTCTTTCTCCTTTCCCATATCTCCCTTCATTTCCCTCCCGTTTTCTTTCACTTTCTCCTTCATTGCCCATTTATCTTTCTCTTTCTAGAACCCTCCCTTTTTCACTCTCCGTTTTACTCTCCTTCATGCCTCTCACATTCTCACCTTCTAATATTCTACGTCTTCTTTCTTCTCTAATAGCTGGAAGGCTAAATAGCCGGTAATGCTGTACTGTCTTGTAATAATGTCTTGCTGAGATAGTGTACCACAGAATTGGAATAAACGTCAATCAACCAAACTGTTGTGACAGCTAGAATTGGGATGAGACGTCGGCTTTTTCGAAATTTAGCTTATTTAATATTGTGATAATCGATCCCCGGTGGTGACCTTGTACCTTCACTTACGTCAGTGACTCTTTTGAGAAAAGCTTCGGTTTTGCTCGCCAAAATATATGTACAAGCTCCATGTGGTAGGTGACAAAAGCCAAAACAGCAGGCCGTCAGACTGGTAGCTTTTATGTGAAATATTTATGTTGGCTGGCCAACGAGAGCACCTTTTCGCTACTGTTCTATCCGTTAGATATAACAGCCAAAAGTTCCTCAAATCTCAAACTACCGCCTTTAAAAAAAAGTGGAGGTGCAATATATTCCATGCACTCGGGGTATGCTATGGCTAGAAAAGAAAAATGGGATGATCTTGTTGTAACACCTTTCATCATATGCCTACCCAATCAGGTTGAGGTGGGGCTAAATAAAAACAACACATCTTCTCAATGACTGGTGTTCTCTAAATGTCAACAGGTACCGTTGTCAATCAGGTATAATTCACATCACTAAGAAGTAAGAGTATCAGTGTACTTTACGAGTATTATTTTAGCTCACAACGACCTCATATACAATACAGAACAAGCGCTGTTTAAGACGAGTAATGTTATTATCCACGATAAAAACTGCCCGCTGACGATTCCTGTCGGAATTATTAAGACAATCAATCACTTGGCTAATCAATATTTCATAAATATCTTTATAATTTGTTGTTATTTTCAATGTCGTATTCTTTGAAGCGGTAAAATATATTTTATCCCTTGAATTGTCACTATACATATATTACAGTTGAATTTTATGTAAATTTCAAAAAATTAAATTCTCCCCTGAGTCTCAGAAGACAATTAAGATCATGTGTCAATAAGAGAATTAGAGATAAATCATTCGTAGATTTGATGTCTGTGTGTCGTTGTTAAATTTCCCCGATGATTTGGTACATATTACTAACCGCTACGAGAAGTGAGGCACCTAGGATTAACTGTTCTATCAAAATATTACAGTAAAAAGCCAACAGATGGTTTCAACACAATTCCTGTGAAATGGGAGATAAATCAATACATATCCGCTTGACCATCTCATTAGTAAAAATAAAAGGAAAGCTAAAAATAGTTCAGAGCTAGACACCATTAAACATAATCTCCTGTTGAACTGTATTTGTAACTTAGTTTCCCGGTTTCAATTCCTAATTATATCCATTTCCTTTCAATGACATCACAGATATGCACTTTGAAAAGTATGAATGCTATCAATTTCATTGCTACTTTGCAATGAATCGGGGATCATATGCTCCTGAAAAAAATCGATACAGTTATTATTTTTTGTTTTCCATCCTCCAAACTTAAAAAGAGATGAGAACCTGTAATATACTGAAATCACCTTGATACAAATTTTTCTAGCATGAAATAAAATTGTACAAAGAAACAGAACACTAGTCGCGCGTGTTGTTTGTAACACGGGGGTCAGCTGAAAATTTTATAGGCTGACCATGATACTCTCATAGATCCTAACCAAATAAGATTTATTTTTCAACATAATCCAGCTTGCGGTCCATACACTTGCTTCCATCGGTGTTGCAGTACTTGGATCCATTGGTAAAGAACCTTTCATCCTGTTGGTCGAATAAGTCACCAACAGCAGATATGACGTCATCATCACTGCGACACTAGTTTCCAGCCAAATATTTTCTCATTTTGGGGAACAGATGATAGTCAAATGCGGCCATGAGAATAGGGTGGGTCATCAACCACTTCAAAGCAACAGACAGGTACAACAGCCACAGAAACCAAGGACTTGTGAGCTGGAGCATTGTCCAGATGAAACGAAGCCTCTTTCGTCAATTTTCCTGAATGTTTGGTCTTGAGAGCCTTTCGTAACTGCCTCAGTAGGTTAGTATAGTACTCTCCATTGATGGTATGGGCCTTTCGAAGATAGTCAATAAATAATGCCTTCTGCACCGCAAAAAACTGAGGCTGTTACCTCCTCTGCAGATGAAAAGACGTTGGCCTTCATTAGAGCAGGTGACGAGGGGTGTTTCTGCTGTATGGATTGTCTCTTTGTCTCTGGTTCAACACTCATCCTGCTTTAGGAAACGTTTAAGGAAACCAGCTGAACCTGCCACAAACAGATTTTCTCGTGAGGTGATCAGACTGGTGATCAGAACTGGCGCCCGCCGAGCAGAAACCTTCATCATGCCAAGTTCATTACGTAGAATATTCTCATATCATTCACAGGATAAATTAAAAATCATTGGTTATTTGATTTATAGTCAATCGCCTGTCGTCCATCAGCTTGTGATGAACACGATCAATGTTTTCCTCGATGGTTGCAGATGCAGGACGTCCTGACCGTGAATCATCTTCGACACTCTTCCATCCAAAATTCTCTCCCATCCAAAATTCAGCGGCTCCTGAATTCACTGTTGATAAAGCTGGAGCGTCATCACCTAACGTAGTAACCGTGTCAGTATGAATGTTGTTAGGGATAGGAGCTAAACCCTTTTTTCGGAGATACTTGATAACACCGTTTTCAAGAGAATACTCTACTAGTCACTTTTGACGTCTCTGTTGCTTTACCTGGAAAGACACAAGACAGCTATAAATAAGTAAAGTTGAAATGAATGCCTGCAAGATTTCACAGTTCTAGCATCATTCCTTCATAGTCAGCCAATGAAATTTTCAGCCCACCCTCGTTTATAAACTGAGTGGTTTTCTGGTTTCTTCAGCAAAGCCTCATAAATAATGTACTCGGAGTATTATTACTGAATATGAACCTGTTTTATGAAGAGAAAGTATCGTTGGATGAATTGATGGATGGAGAGAGGTAGAGAATGAGAAAGAGAGATAGATAAGTAGTGTGAATGTTTAGATATATTGATGTGTGTATAGTTAGAGCATAATTCCTATATATATATATATATATATATATATTACCGCGTGTGTATCGTTGGCAATTTTCTTTCTCCGTCTTCCCTTCCTTGGACCTTTCCTTTTCCCATGTTTCTGACGAAGAGCTCCGCTCGAAATGTTAAATCCTCTTTTTTTCCTTTCCTGAGCGTCCAATAACACTCTACTTGTTCCACGTCCTTGCGTTGTTGTGTTTTCTCTTTGTTCATGCTTGGATTAACCATATATATATGCATAGATGCATGCATATAAACAATAGTGCATGAATATTTATATATGGTTTCAAATACCCTTACATATAATTACAATCTCCCATTTACGTTCTCTTATACACATTGCTTTATAAGTATAATCAATTTCAAATATATATATGCACACACATACGCACACACACACGCCCACGTATGTGTGTTTGTACGTGTGCGTGTGTGCGTGTATGTATGTGTGTGCGCGTGTGCGTGTGTATGCATATATGTACACTACACAGTTACATACTCACGGGTGCATTCAAGAAAACACCTAAGCAAATATAAACCCTTACATATGAATGTTTCTTTAACCATCTCCCTCACATAGTAACATACATGCAAAATGTTCCATCTATATACATACCTTTTCATAAGAACACTCGATATATGTATGTATGTATGTATGTATGTATGTATGTGTGTGTGTGTGTGTGTGCGTATGTGAGTATGTTTGTCGATATGTATGTATGCATGCATGTGTAAGTGTTGTGTGTGTTGTGTGTGTGTGTGGTATGATGTGTGGTGTGTGTATGTATGTATGTATGTATGTATGTATGCATGTATGTATGTATGTTTGTATTTATGTATGTTGTGTGTGTGTGTATGTATGTATGTGTGTGGTGTATGTATGTATGTATGATGTATGTATGTATGTATGTATTTATGTATGTATGTGGTGTATGTATGTATGTATGTATGTATGTATGTATGTATTTATGTATGTATGTGTGTATGTATGTATGTATGTATGTGTGTATGTATGTATGTATGTATGGATGCATGTTATGTATGTATGTATGTATTATGTATGTATGTATGTGTGTGTGCGTATGTGAGTATGTCTGTCTATATGTATGTATGCATGCATGTAAGTGTGTGTGTGTGTGTGTGTATGTGTGTGTGTGTGTACATATATATATATATATACCGGAGTAAACACATAAATGTGAAACAAGGTGGAAAAAAGAGTACTCAAATACCAAGGGTAGAGTAATATGCTTTATTTAAAAGCAGCAGAAATTCAACAAAACCTTTCCGACGAACGGGAACGTGAAACTCTGAGTAACAGCTTTGCTATACTTCTGCTGCTTTTATATAAAGCACATTACTCTACCTCTGGTATTTGAGTACTCTTTTTTCCACCTGTTTCACATTTATTGCTTACTCCGACGTATATATATATATATATATATAATATATATATATATATATATATATACATATATACATGTATAATTCGTGAACTCAAGGTTTAGGTATTGGCATACTACACACTTTCACATTAATGGCGATGCATTCAAATACGACATCACAATCTGATAAATGGAATGTTTCCGGATAAATCATCTTGAAGAAGTAAATGATCATATTTAAACGATCACAACAGTCGTCACTGTTGCATTTTAGCGCAGAGCACATATTTAATCGATTAACACAACTCATGGAATGAAACTATTTATTTTTTAATCGTCTAACAACTGTTTACTTGCCAATTATTTACTCGTTATAATACTGTTTACTCGGCTAACTATAGTTAAAAGAAGGTTTGGAGATGATGAGGCGTTACTTCCGGATAAATGAAAAAAAGCGTCGAAGATTCTATAAATGTAACTTTGCAAATAATACGAAATAAATAAATATTCAATTTCAGGATGTTATAAGTATCAATATGATCAACCCAGTATTGGCTGATATTTGTTTCACCGAATCAGGAGATTATTTTTCAGCCTTGAAAGGATGAAAGGCAAAGTTGATCTGAATGAGATTTGAAATTAGAACATAAAGAGGCATAACTAAATATTACTCTTTTACTCTTTTACTTGTTTCAGTCATTTGACTGTGGCCATGCTGGAGCACCGCTTTTGGTCGAGAAAATCGACTCCATGTGTTATTCTTTGTAAGCCTTATTCTATCGGTGCCTTTTACCGAACCGCTAAGTTACGGGGACGTAAACACACTAACGTCGGTTGTCAAGCGATGTTGGGTGGGACAAACAGACACACAAATATATACACACACATACATATACACACACATACATATACATATACATACATATATATATAATATATATATATATATATATATATATATATATATAATATATATACGACGGGCTTCTTCAGTTTCCGTCTACCAAATTCACTCACAAGGCTTTGGTCGGCCGGAAGCTATAATAGAAGGCACTTACCCAAGGTGCCACGCAGTGGGACCGAACCCAGGACCATGTGGTTGGTAAGCAAGCTACGTACCATGCAGCCACTCCTGCGCCTTTTGAGAGTAATTTTGTCAAACACTTTACCGATTCTGACACCTGCTGCTACTAATAAAACATTAGAATATGTAGTTAACTATTAATCCTTATGGTGGTGAGACACGAAGTTTGTTCCTCCCCTATTCAATTAATGTAGTGCTCTTAATGTCTAACACTGCTGGATTTTGACCTGTCCCAGATTATTACCTACGGTGGAGCATTTTGTACAGTTGTGGAGACCATTTTTCTTTCAACAAACCTTTTACTTTCTGTAAATTGACTCCCATCCCAAAATGTGAACTACCCGTCGTTCCACTGTTCATAAAGCACCACCCTATATATGCTATATACATAGCACACCTCACTGATACTCTCCTCCGTCAGTTACAGGGAGCCTTTACTTTGGCTTTGGACCTATTAGAAATATCTACTAATTCTCCTTCAAATCACATTCTACTGCCCTAAAAAGAAAAAAGGGAAATATATACATTGAACATTGCTGTTTTTTAACCTCTAGGTGAGCTTGAAGGTGTTTTAGCAACGACCATTCTCTATCAGAGAGTATGTACTCTCTGATAGAGAACGGTCATTGCTAAAACACCTTCAAGCTAACCTAGAGGTTAAAAAACAGCAACAGTGCTTCATTATAATATATCACCCTAACATAAAACCGTCTATAAACACTACTCACATATCACATTATCCCGACACACTTCTATACACATCACGCCACTGTTAGAATGCCATTCTAAATGCCATTCTCATCACTAATATATTCTGATACACGCCCGATATATTACATATACATCTTAACAACTAAATGATATAATTTTTCAGATTTGATCGATAGATATCCATATGTTGTCCATAAATAAAATAATGTGTCCGATGCAGAGTTCTGCAGAAAATGTTGATCATTGAACAGTAGCAAAATCATTGAACAATAGTAAAATGAGATTCCTAGTCGGAAAAATAAAACAATTGCTTTGTAAATAGTACACTTCCTCATTATATCTCAAACATACATCTTAGATTCTTGATAAAGTAAAAACATCTCAAATTTTATATGTTGTCTTTGCTGTGTATATATAAAATACCCTTGATTAAATACATATTAATTCCCTTTAAATAATCACAAGCTAACTGTTATATATATAGCATATCGGATTTCAGTTATATACTTTAGATGAGGCAGCTATTAATCGCTTTTCAATAGTTTTAAGTCAATACTTGCTGGAGAGAGGAATATAAAGCATGAAGAGCGAAACCAAATACTAATAAAACTAAATACCCAAAGATTGGCGCTCTACACTACTCACCAACGTGTCGTTGTAAAGGTTAACATCCCATCAGACATTGTTAAACAGTACATTGAGATTCGCCGACTATTATATATATATATTATTTTTTTTTTACTCGTTTCAGTCATTTTGACTGCGGCCATGCTGGAGCACCGCCTTTAATCGAGCAACTCGACCCCGGGGCTTATTCTTTGTAAGCCCAGTACTTATTCTATCGGTCTCTTTTTGCCGAACCGCTAAGTGACGGGGACATAAACACACCAGCATCGGTTGTCAAGCAATGCTAGGGGGACAAACACAGACACACAAACACACACGCACACACACATATAAACATATACACGACGGGCTTCTTTCAGTTTCCATCTACCAAATCCACTCACAAGGCTTTGGTCGACCCGGGGCTATAGTTGAAGACACTTGCCCAAGGTGCCACGCAGTGGGATTGAACCCGGAACCATGTGGTTGGTAAACAAGCTACTTACCGCACAGCCACTCCTGCGCCTATATTCAGCATTCCATTATAGAAACAACTTGTGTAAATTTTAATATTTAAATAAACACACATCTATGCACAGCACTTAGTATCATCTGAAATGTATGTTAATCATCTTATTTATGTAAGATGATAAGAACAAAAATGTTTTCAAGACGGTAATGGTACTTTTTTCCTAGAGCATTACTAAAGCGAATATCTCCAACTGGAAACGAAATCCGACTTGCCCACTTTCTTCGTCGAAATTTCATATCTTCAGTAACCACATGTGTATATGACTCAGTCAGTTCCTGAACTAGTTTCTGTTCCAACGTTGTTCATCAATCATTGTATACGATTTAGCTCTTCTAAAACCGATTTGTGAACTCAACCTCTTTACAGTACATCACCCAGTTAACGTTTGTCCTCCTCTGACAATTGAATATTTTTAAATCCAACATTCCTTTACTCTATGACTATGTTCTAGCCTTTGTGTTTAAGGTGCTAGACCCATTCACAACTCTGAGATCTCTGTGAGATTAGATATCATTATGGATATCGAATGACTCAATAGTGATGTTCTCTCTCGCGCCTATCATGCTAAACAGAAGGCTATATATATGATATGATTATTTATACATACAAATACGTGTTGCTGTTGCAGATGAAATATTTTATGCAGACAGGCTTTTTGAAAAACTTCTAGAATTTTCCAGCATGCTAACAGAATATATAAATTCAATAGTTATCATTATATCAAAAGCTACATACGCTAAACTAATACTACTATGACACTCGACTTTTGAGAAGGCTTTTGTTTAGTGTGACATCAATTCACTAAAGAATACACTTGGTAAACATATTCACTAGCAAATAGATTGACTAATGAGTTGGTAAATAGATACTAGCAATCAATAGAGACGGAGCTTGGTAAACAGAGAGAGTGTGTATGGCGGTAGTAGCAGCAGTAGCAGTAGTATAGTAGTAGTAGTAGTAGTAGTAGTAGTAGTAGTAGTAGTAGTAGTAGAAGAAGAAGAAGAAGAAGAAGAAGAAGAAGAAGAAAAGAAGAAGAAGATGGTGAGGAAGAAGAAGAACAAGAAGAACAAGAACAAGAACAAGAAAAAGGAGAAGGAGAAGGAGAAGAAGAAGAAGAAGATGAGGAAGAACAAGAAGAACAAGAACAAGAACAAGAACAAGAAAAAGGAGAAGGAGAAGAAGAAGAAGAAGAAGATGATGAGGAAGAACAAGAAGAACAAGAACAAGAACAAGAACAAGAACAAGGAGAAGAACAAGGAGAAGAAGAAGAAGAAGAAGAAGAAGAAGAAGAAGAGAAGAAGAAGAAGAAGAAGAAGAAGAAGAAGAAGAAAAAGAAGAAGAAGAAGAAGAAGAAGAAGCTAGAAAATAAGGATGATGGAGAGAAATGCAAAAGGAATTATGAAGGAAAAGGAAGATCGCGAGAAAATAAAAAAAAAAAGAAGAAAAGGAATGCAAAGAGGAGAGAGAAAAATCTAATAAAACTGGGGAAAAAAACAGAGAAAACAGATAGGAAAGGGAAGTGACTACGGAAACGGGGGGAAAACAATGATATAAATATATCACTTTAAGATTGTCATTATTTGCTAGACTCGACTTTGCCACTAATTCTTTTGGTTTTTTTTTTTTTTTTTTTGTAAGTTATCATTTGGATGGATTTCAGCAACAAATAAGTGATGCATTGGTGTTAAATTCACTAACTGCATTACCTCCCCTTAGAAGTATCGGCGGAAGATCTCATCAAAAGAAATCCATTTTGACGTTGTATTTTTCTCCTTCCATTCACCGTTATATAATTATTTTCATGTGTAAAATTCTTTGATTGTTTTTTTCCTTCGTTTAATTTTTCATACCTATTTCTTATACATGTATTTTCGTTTAAAAACAATTTGTAAACCTTATCACTATTTCAATACTAGCTTACACCGTACTTGTTCTACATTTTCATGTTTTTTCCTCATTATCTTTGACATTACTCTCCCTTTATCTCCCTTGCTTTCTCTATCTATCTATCTATCTATCTATCTATCTATCTATCTATCTATCTATTTATCTATCTATCTATCTATCTATCTGTCTATCGATCTATCTATCTATCTATCTATCTCGCCTTCTATCTCTGCCTATTTAACTAATAAATATGCAAATGTATCTTGGGCCTCAAGAGAGTTATCTTTAAGAGTCAGTATTTAGTTCAGTTTTCATGGTCCATCTCACCGTGAGAGCATTTTAGAAGATTTGCTACCTATTATTGACAGCATAGTGAAGTGAAGCTCATAGAATTAAATTATATTGCAACCAACGACACAACGCCGATATTAAATTTGAATTGAAGGCTACTTCACGTCTCCATCTACCTAAAAGTTGTTTGCAAATAAGCTGCGAATTTCATTGTATTTTAATTGATTATAAACTGAGGGCAGCCGAGATGCCAAAGAATTGGGCTATATATTAAATACATTACATTATTAAGGGTTGGTTGCTATAGTCTCGAACGTAAATCCTGGTTGGGTCGATTTCATGCTTTAGCTGTCTGCTGGGGTGGGGGATCGATAAAAATAAGTAAAATTTGCACAATGGGATTGATTCATTTTACTACAAAGTTTGGCCTTGTGCCTAGTTAAAAACTAATCAATATTTTTAAAAGCAAACTGGATCTGCGGATATTTTAGAATTTGGTGATTCATCTATCTTTTTCTGAAAGTCCGCTTTTCTCTATCTCTCCTCCTATTGTGTGTTTCTCTGGCTCTTTCTCCTCTTACTGGCTATCTTTCTTACTATATATATGTATGTATGTATGTGTGTATGTATGTATGTATGTATGCATGTATGTATATATATATATATATATATATATATATTATATATATATATATATATATATATATATATATATATATGTATGTATATATGCATATATATATATTATATATATATCACGTAATCACGTGACCGACCAGACCATCAGATGTTGCTACACATCGCTAGTCACAATGCGTTCGCATTGTTTTAGCCTTCGAATGACGCCACCCCGCTGGCTAAGCGAGCAGGCCAATATATATATATATACACACATACATACGACCGCGTGTGTATCGTTGGCGATTTTTTCTCCGTCTTCCCTTCCTTGAATCTTTCCTTTTCCTATGCTTCCGACGAAGAGCTCCGCTCGAAACGTTAAATCATCCTTCTTTCTTTCCTTTCCTGAGCGTCCAATAACACTATACTTGTTCCACGTCCTCTCGTTGTTGTGTTTTCTCTTTGTGTTTTCATGTTTGGATTAACTTTACATACATTCATACATACATACATATACATACATACATACATACATACATACATACATACATACATACATACATACATACATACATAACAAGGATAGCTACTGAACTTGACAGATATGAAATAACAGCTGATGCCGATGTCTCCTCAAGGTTTCATTGGTAACGAAGAACAGAATAAGACAAATGTACCGGTTCGCTGAGAATATAGTAAATGGATACTTGGCACGTAAAACACAAACCATAGAAGGGAATGATTTTGTCAAAAACTTGGCCTGGGATACCGACAAATTTATGACATCCCACTTTGAGGGCTACCTCCATGCAATCCAAGAACGCGAAATCCCCATCCAAGTACCTACAACATAAAAGGCAGAAAACGTTGACAAACAAAAAATTGTAGGCTGTTCAAGACCAAGTCTGAAGACATCAACTACATTATTGTCAACTGCAAGACATTGTATTCCGGATATTGTCTTCCCATGAAGACAATATCTGGAATACATTCTCCAGAAGAGTCTGGAACAAGATAGCAAAAGAGAAAACACCTACAACAAAGTTAACGATATTGAGACTTATTGAAACTCATGGGTATAAAAATGTTGGTGGAATTTTGAAATTAAAACAGATATTGCTGTGTGGAACCACAGGAAAAAGATGTTCTGTTGTGAAAATCAGCTGCCTTCTGGACGCCAATGTTGTTCGAAAACTACAAGAGAAAGAATACGTCTATGGACCAATAATAAGGTGTTTGCAAATCAAGTACCCAAAATGCTTGTGCGAAGGCGCATGGCTCATTGGTTATAGCATCGGGCTCACAATCATAAGGTATTGAGTTCGATTCCTGGAGCTGAATGTGTGTTGTGTCCTTGGGCAAGACACTTTATTTCACTTTAGGTAGGTAGGTAGGTAGGTTGAGCGCGAGGACGCAGAAATACTTTTGGCTTATGTCAGAGTGGTACAGTGAAACCTAGCAAGGCGGCGAGCTGACAGAATCGTTAGCACGCCGGACGAAATACTTAGCAGTATTTCGTCTGCCGCTACGTTCTGAGTTCAAATTCCGCCGAGGTCGACTTTGCCTTTCATCCTTACCAGTTACGCACTGGGGTCGATATAATTGACTTAATCCGTTTGTCTGTCCTTGTTTGTCCTCTATGTGCTTAGCCCCTTGTGGGTAGTAAAGAATTAGATACTCCTAGCTGTTGTTACGGTGTCCTCCTAGAAGTGGGGCACCTACTGTTTCATGTGACCATTGGTCCTCTCGCTTCGGCCTGTCACGTCGTACTAATCACAGACACTCAGAGAGTGGTACACGTGTTATATAAGTGCTTTTTACTATAATCCAAGGTACAGATGTTTCATTTGTCATTCCATCAACTGAAAGCCCTGCGACGATGGAACAGTGGTGACGTATGCAAACTTAACCAATTGGAAGCGCACAATACGTTACAACTTTCGTCTTTCACCTATGTTTCAAGCCATGCAGATCTACGACAGGACTACGTAAGTCATCTGAAAGGTCATGCACGGAAAGTCAGATATGCCATTGACAATAAGGAAGCACAGAACGAGGACAATCATCTGTGAAAAGGAAGCAATCACTATGTATATGTGTATGTATGAATATTTGTCGGCATGCATGTAGTATATGTGTGTTTGTGTGTGTGTGTGTGTGCGTGTGTGTGTGTGTGTGTGAGTGTGTGTGTGTGTGATATATGATATTGATGTGTCTCAAGTTGCAATTTTTTATCATTATTTTGAAAGCTAGCATAGTATTGCGTCATTTCCTATTAGATTATTAATAACAATTAAGATGTCTATATATTCAATGAATGTTTGTCTTTGTTTTTGTATATACAAATTATAAGGTCACCCCTATTGTAAAAGTGTGTTTCTAATCCGATTTGTGTATAAATGTAGAAGTTCTGTGTTCTAATAGTGAAAATGTTTCCTAAATTATAGCACCATGAATGCCCTGATGATAACGAAATATGTTAATTACATAAATGTATTTTTAGTTCCGTAAGTATTGTAATGTAAAATTTTTAGATTTTTAGTGTTTCGTTTTTAACGTTGTGCTGTTGTTTTCAATTTCTTGTTTTCTGTGCGAAAAGTATATTCTTTTCGAAAAGTATATTCTTTTACAGGTAACGCTGGAAAGGGTACCTGTAACGCTGGAAAGGGTATTTTCTGTTTTATCGTTGTGTTATCAGTTTTATTGTTCCTCTTAAATATTGTGTTTTCCTGGAGTATTTGTAAATGTTTTTGTTTTTTGAATTTTTTTTTTTTTAGTATTTTGAAAACTTCGTAAAAAAAGCAGGGGTGGCTTCGTATGGATTGTACAATCCACTTAGCGGAGAATTGTACCTTCTGACGGTATTTTGCACCCGCTGATAAAAATATTTCTGCCGTTATTATCCTATTTTCTCGTATATTATATTCATGTTTAGCTTATCTATATATTTAGCTATTTTTAAAAATATGGTGGTGTTTGACGAAAATTTAATTGCTATTTTTAGCGAGTCGAGTGACCGCATAGGGATTTAATGATTTGCATCAGTGTTGGAAATATTTGAAGATGAACTTTGCAATCTGTTTTCCTATTATAACATTTCGATCATGACGTTTTGAATAATGCCAACCGGATATCGAAGAGCAATAAAAACTTTAATGAATCATAATAAGTAGGGACCTCTGAAGCAGTAATAGTAACGATTATTGTAGTAGCTATTGATTCTACAAATATCATTATCAGATTATTACTATCAACATCATCAAGATTATTTTTATTTTCATTTATTTCCAATAAAATCAAATTTCAATGCATGGTCTATGTCAAATGCAGTATTAAAAGCCTATACGTATCTCTATAGACTTTATAGCAGTATATAGTTGTCTTGTCTTTATTATTCAGAGATTTCGTTCTTTAAAATTTTAAATCGAATAAACACCAACTCAAATGTTCTGCAATGCAGAAAAGAGCAAGCGGCCTTGTTTATCTTGTACATGGCAATGACAATACTAATGCACCAACATCACAACAGCAATCCTACAAGATCAGCGGCTCCTCTCAACCAACTAAATGTGTGCCACATCAATACAAGCCCATTACATTCCTCGTCTTTTCTGTATTGTGATTTATCCACTCCCCAGGCACCAAGTTAGCCGCTGTACCCACGTTTCTCTTCCAAGAGTATCGTCCTTCTGGAACATTTATGCCCCTTCCTCATTCATGCTTTCCGTGTATACATCATCTTACAGGTGTTTAAACTGAACATTAGCAGTATCAACATTACCAATCCGGGATTGTCCTCTTAATTAAACCTTTAAAAAAAAAGACAACCGATGTCAAGACTTTCAAAAAAAAGACATCCTTGATAAAATCTGAAATGTGGATAATGTGTACTGTAGCATTATGATTGTATGTTTAACTCAATCTGTAAAGAAACAAAGCATCTGGCGCTTCCATTTTTAGATACAACGTCCTACTTATTCGCTAAAAATTTATTACACAGTCAAATACCACGTAATCTGATTTTGACAAAAACAAACACAAAAGCCAACAGCTAACAAAGTGACATGATTATTAAACATTAATTTCATAACTAAGCACGATGGTGTGTATCGAGGCTCAAGATTCAAATGTAGATTTTTTAAAATTCTGTTTTTATATACAATTGCATTGATTAGCTGAACCTATCAAGTTATCTTTGATGTTCGTTGTTAGCTAACATAATCATTTATGACATATTAATTAACTTTTTCGTCACATAATCTGGATAACCAATAGTTATGGTTATGAATGAGAGCATAAAATTTTCAGCTTCATCAGTGCGCTTAGATATTTTGCTTTCAGCGACTTTAATGAGACACTTTTATGTTATGACTAGCTTAATATCCATAACAGTTCTTCAATCTGCAACTCTGTGACAGAGAAGTATATCAATTATCTTGCATTTTGTACTGAATAAATACTGTGTGAATACCAGTCAAGTATCCTTTAGATTTAAAAGACAACCGTTCCGGCAGTTGTCTTTTTAGGAGACGTGAGACATTTTACAGAAAATAAAACTTTACCGACATCTTGTCTTCATGAAAGATATGACCAAACTCATATCTTCTATGCAGGCGTAACACAAACATTTTCTCTTAATTCTTAGTAAAATTTTCCATCTACGGGCTTCATTTTAATGAGAAACCCGACTTCGGCAAATATGATAAAATTGCTGACAAAGTCATCACAAGATTAAAATCATGTCCGGAAAAGCCGCCTTTATTTGCTGAAATATGTAAAATATCAGTAATTAATATTTTTTTTTTTCTCTTAAGATGATTGCTTTTTCTTGTTAACTTTTTAATGTTCTCTCATAAAATGTTTACATTAGTTAACTATACGTCCTTCTACCAACGGAGCTCAATATTGTCGACCCTACACACTCCTGGCTCAATAAATTAAGTTACAGATATGTTCTCGCATATATCGCTGACCTTACCACTGCAAAACATCATTTGTAACACGCGCGCATGCGCACGCACATACGCAAAAACACTAACATTAACACAAACAATGGCGGCAACACCACCGCAACCACCATTCCTATGACCTTCATCCTAATGCTACTAACCGTCACTGACATCACCACCCCACCATCATTGTTAATACCACCACCACCAACACCTGCATCCACAATTACCGCCATTCATTACCACCGCCATCACCACCACCACCGTTATCATCATTAACAAGAACAATATCAACACTAACACTAACATCAACATCATCTTCATGAAGTCGTAGTCATCAACATTACATATTTTTCTATTATCATCATCGCCATCACTATCAGCAGCAGCAGCAGCAACCACATTACTAATGCCATCCTCATCATCATCATCAACATCATCGTCGTCGTCGTCGTCATCATCATCATCATCACCACGACCACCACTACCATCAACGCAGCGCTAGACAATATTTTTACATCGAACAATATAATGGTAATTTACAGACATGCAAAGCTCATCTATAAGCTTAGTTTTGGCACACGCGCACACACACAGACACACACAGACACACACACACACACACACACACACACACACACACAAACACAAACACACACAAACGCACGCATTCACACAACCAACCCATACTCGCGCGCACACACGCACACACATGTGCACACACGTACAGATAATGATACCCGTTTCCTAGTAACGGGTAAGCTGTCCAAGTCCAACAACATTCTGTATAGTATTTGCTGTTAGAAGGAAGAAATGGAAATCAGATATTCCGACTCAGTCCCAGACGTCCAGAACTAATGTGGTTTACGGTCACCATTGTCGTCATCATTCACATCAATTCGCTACCCGCAACCCACCCCCCACAATACCCCAAACTGCAATGATAAATAATATTAATAATGTTCCTTAATATGTCGCCTTAAATACGACAGACGGGTGTGGGGAGTTACCGTCGAGTGTGGTAAAGAGTAAAAATGGAAAACAACAAGCAAAATAGTGATATGAAATGATAATAATAATAATAATAATAATAATAATAATAATAATAATAATAATAATAATAATAATAATGATGATGATGATGATGATGATATAATAATAATAATAATAATAATAATAATGATGATGATAATGATATAATAATAATAATAATAATAATAATAATGATGATGATGATGATGATGATGATGATGATGATGATGATGATGATAATAATAATAATAATAATAATAAAATAATGATGATGATGATGATGATGATGATGATGATATAATAATATAATAATAATAATAATAATAATAATAATAATAATAATGATAATGATATAATAATAATAATAATAATAATAATAATAATAATAATAATAATAATGATGATGATGATGATGATGATTATAATAATAATAATAATAATAATAATAATAATAATAATAATAATAATAATAATAATCCTTTCTACTAAAGGCACAGAGCCCGAAATTTGAGGGGAGGGAACTAGTCGATTATATCGGTTTCAGTGTTTCAATGGTACTTTCGTTATCGACAAAGTCGACCTCGGCGGAATTTGAACTCAGGACGTAGCGACGAGCGAAATACCTATTTCTATTATACCTATTTACTACCCACAAGGGGCTAAACATAGAGGTACAAACTAGGACAGACAGGCGGATTAAGTCTATTATATCGACCCCAGTGCGTAACTGGTACTTAATTTATCGACCCCGAAAAGATGAAAGGCAAAGTCGACCTCGGCGGAATTTGAACTCAGAACGTAACGGCAGACGAAATACGGCTACGCATTTCGCCCGCGTGCTAACGATTCTGCCAGCTCACCGCTTTAATAATAATAATCAAATTCTACCGATGTCCCAGTGTGAGCTTTGCTTTCCATCTTTTCCAAGTTAAAAAAATAAAATACCAACTAAATACTGGAAGACAGGTCGGCATAGTAGTTAAAATATCGTCCATTTGTACTGGCTTTTAATGTCTGAATTCAAATCTTTCTAAGGTTACCTTTGTCTTTCACTTCTACAGGGTCGGTCAACAAAATAAGGTATCAGACAAATTTGAAGGCAATTTAATCGGTCTCGTACATTTTCCGTTAGGAGAGAGGAATGAAAATCATATGTTTTAAACTCAGTCCCAAATTACTGGCCTGGAACCACACTGCAAGCGTGGGCGATGTTTAGGCATCGGATTAAAGATCCTGTGACGTTTGTTCTGGCACTATAGGTTCTCAGCTCAAATCACGTCGATATGAAGCAGACTTTTCATTCATGGGCGGTTGATAAAATAAAGTACCAGTCAAATACAGAGATCGATATAAACTATTTTACTCTCATGCACACACAGCCACATACACACACCGAAAATTTGAGACCTTGTTGGAGATTTCTTATTTCAAATTTTGACACAAGGCCAGCAATTTCGGGGAGGGGGTAAGTCAATTGCATCGACCCCAGGGCTTAACTGGTACTTACTTTTTATCGTCCCCCGAAAGGGATGAAAGGCAAAGTCGACCTCGGCGGAATTTGAATTCAGAACGCGAAGACAGACGAAATACCTATTTCTTTATTACCCACAAGGGGCTAAACATAGAGGGGACAAACAAGGACATACATAGGTATTAAGTCGATTATATCGATCCCAGTGCGTAATTGGTACTTATTTAATCGACCCCGAAAGGATGAAAGGCAAAGTCGACCTCGGCGGAATTTGAACTCAGAACGTAACGGCAGACGAAATACCACAAAGCATTTCGCCCGACGCGCTAACGATTCTGCCAGCTCGCCGCCTTGCACTAATATATTATTATTAATAATTTCTAACATAGTGGCAAGGTGGTGTGTTGGCAAAAACGTTAGCACGCCGGACGAAATGCTTTGCGGTATTTCGTCTGCTGTTACTTTCTGAGTTCAAATTCCGCCAAGGTCGACTTTGCCTTTCATCCTTTCGGGGTCGATAAAATAAGTACCAGTTACGCACTGGGGTCGATATAATCGACTTAATCCGTTTGTCTGTCCTTGTTTGTCCTCTCTGTGTTTAGCCCCTTGTGGGTAGTAAAGAAATTGGTATATCGCCCGTCTTCGCGTTCTGAGTTCAAATTCTGCCGAAGTCGACTTTGCCTTTCATCCTTCTGGGATCGATAAAATAAGTACTGGAGTCGACGTAATCGACTTACCTTCTCCTCGAAATTGCTGGCCTTGTGCCAAAATTGATAATAATAATAATAATATACCAGTGCACACAACCATAACCCAAGTTAACGATATACAGGAAGTAACCACAAGGTTACTTCTATTTGCGAGAATTACCTAAATAAATCGCCCTCAAATCTGAATCCACTTCTTAGAAATGGACACATTGGATAATCTACCCTAGATTCTCTGCACAAAGGGAAAAGATGAGGACTAATACTCGATGAGGACTAACTTGGACTAAACAACAGATAAAACTTCTCATTCTCTACTTGCATCACTACCATCATCATCACCGCTAACATTTACTACATGAAGTAGAAAAGATTCTTAGTAGCAGCGCAATTATCACCAATTCAATTCACAAGAATTTTTAAGTACCACAAGCAACGTTAGCATAACCTATTTCTTTACAACCCACAAGGGGCTAAACACAGAGGGGACAAACTAGGACAGACAGACGGATTAAGTCGATTGTATGGACCTAGTATGTAACTGGTACTTAATTTATCGACCCCGAAAGGATGAAAGGCAAAGTCGACCTCGGCGGAATTTGAACTCACAACGTAACGACAGATGAAATACCTATTTCTTTACTACCCACAAGGGGCTAAACACAGAGGGGACAAACAAGGACAGACAAACGGATTAAGTCGATTGTATCGACCTAGTGTGTAACTGGTACTTAATTTATCGACCCCGAAAGGATGAAAGACAAAGTCAACCTCGGCGGAATTTGAACTCACAACGTAACGACAGATGAAATACCTATTTCTTTACTACCCACAAGGGGCTAAACACAGAGGGGACAAACAAGGACAGACAAACGGATTAAGTCGATTGTATCGACCTAGTGTGTAACTGGTACTTAATTTATCGACCCCGAAAGGATGAAAGGCAAAGTCGACCTCGGCGGAATTTGAACTCACAACGTAACGGCAGATGAAATACTGCAAAGCATTTCGCCTGGCGTGCTAACGTTTCTGCCAGATAGCCGCCTTAAATTTTTCCACGAGGGCAGCAATTTTGGGAGAGGTGGGGATGAGTCGATTACATTAACCCCAATATTTATTTTATCGACCCCCGAAAGGATGAAAATCAAAATCGACCTCAGCAGAATTCGAACACAAAACGTAAAACTTACAAAATACCGCTAAGCATTGTCATCATCATCATTATCACCACTACCACCACCAATAGAACCACCACTGTCATCATTATCATCATCATCGTCATCGTTATCATTGCTGAGGTCACCGTAGTCATAAGCATTGTTATTGGTGTTTGTATGAATCTTCCCTCGGTAACCCACTGAAGCTGGAGAGGCGACGGAGTCTTGAGAAGTGAAATTAAGTTGCAACCTGCTTTTCGTTACATTCGAAGTCTCGCAGTACGTAAAAGTGTTGTTTCCAACAGGATTACGGCTTGCTGTGTTTTTTTCTCCCTGTCGCTTATAATTTTTTTTTTTTTTTTTTGAGAAATTTTTTATTGTAAACTAGCAGTATCGCCCGGCGTTGCTCAGGTTTGTAAGGGAAATAACTATAAAGCATTTTTAGAGAGTTATAGCCAAAAAATAGAAAAAAAATGATGGTAAATTTTTTTTTGAGAGTAAAAAAGGGTTGAGTTGCGTCCCCTAGACAGTCTGTGGTTTATTTTTTTTGATTCTCGACCCCATGTCGAATTTATCGATTTTTTTCAGAACTGGGGGAACTTTTCAAAATTTTCGCTACGTTAGTTTTGAATTATGACATTGGGCTATGTGTGTGTCAAGTTTCATCAGAATCGGTTGAAAGCCGTGGTCAGGGTGAGGGTACGAGAAAACAGACACACAGAAACACGCACAGACAAACTGCCGTTTATATAGAGAGAGATAAGGGACATTGCAATATCACCAAGGTAACCACCATGAGATCTCAAGTGGAGTGATTGGAATTAGAATAGCTCGTGGAAAAAAAAAGGTAGAGGGGGAAAAAGTATGACGATGAAAGACAAAGACGGGGATTCAGAAAGTTGAGTTGGTTAGAGTTATAATGTGTATGTATGTGTGTATGTGTGTATGTGTGTGTGTGTGTGTGTGTGTGGTGTGTGTGTGTATGTGTGGGGGGTGGGGGTGTAATGTAGTGAAGGAAATGAAACGATTAATAAAATGTACTCCTGGGAAAGTGTGATGGGTGCTTCTTTGCATAAAGTCTACCGCAGCCTCTACCTCCCGTTTTGTGTATATATGAGCGTGTGAATATGTGTGTATGTGTGAGTGTGTGTATGCATGTACGAGTGAATAAGTGCGCATAAGTATATGCTTACTCGAAAAGATATATATATATATGCATATATATACATACATACATATATATATATATATATATATATATATATATATTATATATATATATATATATATATATATATATATATATATATATATATATACTATATATATATAAATACATATATATTAAGCGTGTTTATATATATGTGGTCTGATCAATAAGTATCCGGAGTGTTCCGAGAGTAACGAAGCTAAAACATGCAGAGTAAAGCTGATGGGCACTGATTGACCTTAAACTCTGAAGTACATGTGCACTAAGTTTTAACGTTCTGACTTACAGCAGTGCTTGGAAGGAAGGTGTGTAACGTGTGATCGTCGCATTGACGATGATAGAAAAGGCTGAGCAGAGAATCTGCATCAAATTTTACCAAAAACTTGGCGATACCTGCTCAGAGGCCTACACAGAGTTTTCAAAAAGCTTTCATCGTTTTCGACACAATCAAGATCTTGAGCAACTGAAATTCGGATGTATTTTTGGTCAACCGAAAGCAGTCTTGACACAAACTTAACAGACATGCGTCTCATAACCAAATCTTTAGAGATAATGGACTGAATTGAACCATAACTAATCTACACATACTCTGATAACTCACGGATGGTGATTCGACGATTTCCCCTCACAGCTGCACGCACATCTGCGGTTTTTTTCTCAGTTCTGGTGGTTGCGGATCTAACACAATGTTCGTCAATATCGACATTTTTTGGCCATCATGGATCGATCCTAGTGCGTAACTGGTACTTAATTTATCGATAGACAAAATACCGCTAAGCATTATACTCGACGTGTTGACGAATTTACCAGCTCGCCACCCTATTTGTGACGCTGTAACAATAATATACATCTATTCCATATCATAAATAAGCAGTTATTAGCACAGTCACCTCACCGAATAACCTTGGATTCGTTTAACATCAGCTAAACAGTTACGGTTTTGGTTTTTTTTTATTTTTCAAGATTAAGCTGTTTTAAATGATCCTACATTATAAGCACATAACATATTTATACAAATATACGTATATGTATAGACACATTAAATCTCTATATAAATATTTTTTTAAGACAATTTATTGTCTGTGCGCAGCGTTTCTGGATATCGACACCAGATACAAATCCATATTTGTATCATTACAGTGGCTTGATTTTGCTATAGCAGACATAGGCACACGTATGTATCACACACATACATCCCTTTGAGTGTGTGTGTGTGTGTATGTGTGTGAGAGAGAGAGAGAAAGAGAGAGAGCGTGTGTGTGTGTGTGAGTGAGAGAGAGAGAGTGTGTGTGTGTGTGAGAGAGAGAGAGAGCGTGTGTGTGCGTGTGTGTGTGAGTGTTTGTGTGTGTGTGTGTGAGTGTTTGTGTGTGTGTGTGTGTGTATGTGTGGTTGAGTGTTTGTGCGTGTGCTCTTATGTATGTTTTATTTACATATATAACTATACATAAACATAAACCTATTCAGTCAAACAAAAGTACACACACAAATATTCGTACGTCTATACATGGACTATATGCACTTAAATAGACATATAGAAATACATGTGATTATATAAACGCAAACATATTTACACACATATATATTACTCTTTAACAAGAATAATATTGAGAGTGACATCATCGAACTGTGGTACAATTGAGTTCGTCTTGGGTTTTATATAGTGTCTGTTAAGTTTAAAAAAATTAGGCTAGGCTGAGTTATTATGAATGCTATGGGTAATTTTTATTGGTTTAATTTAAGTTTGTGCTATTGTTAAAATTTATTCATGCTTGTAGAACTTTCGCATGTATATGTTTAGGTGTGTCATCTCCAGGTCATAGGGATTCACAACAACTAAATCGAGTGACACATTTGCTGACCAAGAAGCACCTTCGATCCAATTAACTCCTATGACCTGGAGATGACTCACCTAAATGAACACTCTTAATTACGAAATTTTACAAGCCTCAGTAAATTTTAACAATAACATAGCCCCAAATTTAATCAATAAAAGTACTCCATAAAACCTTGCAATCAAACCTACCATACAATCTTATTATTATTCATCAGAACTCAGTTTAACCTAAAAATATTTAAACTTAAGAGAGACTGTATAAAGTCAAGATGATCTCAAATGTACTACAGTCCGATGATGGCTTACGTAGCCGAAACATATAGGTATAAACAAGCTCAAGTATTAAGTATGCACGCAAATATCAATTGCACTCATATACAAGTATTTACATATTTACTATACGTACTCATATTCATACATAAGACACGCTTCAAATAAGAGTCAACGCTAAAGCAAATCATACGCTGCTGCCTTCAAAAGGGTGGATTCATTACAGAATGAAATTCATGATTACGCGCACAAAGACGGATGGTTGCATTTTGTTTATTTTGGTCATAGGCCTGTTCAATCAGGCTTCACTTGGAGCTAAATAACAATATTTACAAATGACTCGAGCCAAAGAGGAAACATATGCATTGCTGATTCTCAGACATTCCTCTTTCATTTATCTACTCGCAGTGACATATAAAAATAGATAGAGAGAGAGAGTGTGTGTGTGTGTGAGAGAAAGAGAGAGAGAGAGGGGGGTAATAGAGATAATAGAGGCAATAGAGGCAACCCGCTCAGCTTGATCCCTCTTATAGCTTTGCTTTACCTTGTAGAATGATCCGCTGTAATGACATCGGTCTCTAAATTTGAATCTTCTGAGCACTACTAAGTGTCTTCTATAATGGTTACTATAGAAGAAGTATTTTCTATAGTGGTTACTAAAAGCATTCTGCTATGTTTATTCGAACTTCATTAGTGTTTTATACTAACATGATATAATATTTAGTATCAAATTTTTCGTTGTATATTTTGGCCCTCTTTAAAGATACTACATTATTTTACTGTCACTGGTAAATCAATTGTTGAATAGTTTTTATATATTATGATCTAGAGATCTTGAATTTATCTTTTGGTTCTGCTCTATCTGTTTACTATCTTTTGGTCTTCTTTTCTTTATATTTGTCTATTACTATCTTTCTTTCTCTCCCTCCCTCTCTCTTTCTCTCTCTCTCTCTCTCTCTCTCTCTTTCTGCATCACTCTCTCTTCCTCTCACTCTGATTCGATGTCTTTTTATTTCCTTTCTCTGTTGATGGGTTATTTAACCGAAGAGCAGGACTATATTCTTATGTGGAGCATTCACAAATTTCTACACTGCTATATAAGTTTCTGTTAAAAGTGAGTGAGATCTGTCCAAGCACCTTATATGGCACAAGTACCTTATATGGTTCGTTCTCTTACAGATTATTTGGGTTTATTACACCAATCTTTTCTACATATATTTTAATAAAAATAGTAAGGTTATGATAGACTTGACGGATCTGTTTTCTCCCAAGAGTTTTATATTAAATCAACTTTTCAAAACCATAAGCTACTTCAGTAGTGGATGTAACACCTTTTAAGTGCCGTGGTATATGTGTCATGTTGTGTGTCTGTCTATAAGTGTCTGTGTATGTGTGTGTGTTGTGGGGTAGCTATAATGTTGATCGATTCTAACTTTTACGCGTCTATGGATGACGTTTTGTATGTATTATATATAATTCATATGAGTATTATATAACATTAACCGCACAATCAAAACTATTTCCCTTTCTATGGGAGAGGCAAATAGTTTTGATGCTGAGGTTAATGTTACATTCATATTGGGAGCTACTAACCTCTATTTTATTAGGCTTTCCCAACATGAAGTGATTGGCGACATAACCAACGGTATTTTTTCCTTGCTTGAATAGGTTTTGTTGTATTTGGAGATGTGGTTCTGTAGTGAGATCTAAGAAACTGCATTGCGCAACCATATATCTCCAACTAGGTTTATTCAACTAGGTTTATTCAAAGGATTTTATTCAAAGGAGCCAGTTTTTCGAATAAGAAAAGTGATAGCCGGGAAGCGATGGACAATTTCACTCCAATCGATCGTGTAGGACAAAATTATTCAGATTACGATCAGAGAAGTAGCTGTCTTTATGAATTGGTGCTAGGAATGAATCGAGTTCATCAACAAAGTCAACGTCATTAAACTCAGCTGCAATTTCACACATTAGTTCCACGCAAGTTTAAAGGGCAAAATAACGACAAGACGGATGAAGAAATACGACCTTCATCTTGCTTATAACATGAATATGATGTAAGTTAATTGTTCTTGGAATATCTGTTTCACTATGTCATAGGTGTAATTATATAGTTGCCTATAAACACAGCTGCCTATGAACACACACACGCACACACAAACACAGATACTCACACACACACACACAAACTCACACACACACACAAACTCACACACACACACACACAAACACACATATACACGCGCACGCACGCATAAACGCAAATACAAAACTACATTTCTATCTGGACCAGTTGTGGTGCACCTGAGCACTGTATACAATAATTTCATTATATAATATATATATATATATATATAATATTATGGGAGAGGGTTTAAAAGACCAGGGAGGTTTAAATGACTTGACTAGCAAGAAAATACAATTTTTCTACACTTTAGTCGACACACTCCCGGCTTGCTTAGCAGCTATAAACATTCATCTGCACTACTCACAGATGCAGCTGCAAACACATATGTGCAAGATAGACACACACATTTGCACACACACACAAACACACATGCACACATGCACACACATATATACATATACACACTTATGACTGCATATGTTACTATAAAACAGATAGAAAATAAAACATTTATGAGACTTCGCAAATGCAGAGACATACTCCTGTATATATGCATATGTTAAGCCTTAATACACAACATTAGTGCGTGACCATTGCAGTGGATGCATTTAATTGTTAATATACACATTTAGTTATCACTATCTTCCCATCTCTAACCTTATGTGACATACTATGCAGTCATGAATTCATACATCTACGCATGACTGGATATGCATGCGAATAAAATATTTACGTACGTATTCTTATCTATTCACTTGAGGTAATTTTTTAATAAAATATTATAAATAATAAAGGACATCCGTTATTGATGAAGTAGAGTTGAGATTGACCTAAAACTTGCCCTTTACTGACCTCGACATCGAATGTATATATTATCGTTGTACGTTTATTAGTGACAGTGGCTGAAAACTAATACTAAGGCGGTAGACTTTATTCACGGATATCGTTGAGAAATTCGATACAATGTAACATGCCTTTCTACTCTGAGATTGTCATAGAGAGTAGATTTCTAATTTATGCATATATGTATGGGTGCGTGATAAAAGTAAAGTCAAACCAAACAGTGATATTTTGAAATCATTTAATACGCGTGTTTCAGGTTTGAAATGTTTTAACTGAAGAAGGTCTTACGTAATGGATGCATTTCCTATTAATATATTACGTAGAGTTAAAATGCAGGTATTAAATGATTTCGAAATATCACTATTTGGTTTGACTTTATAATTACAACTTACATCAAGGCGGAGAGCTGGCTGAATCGTTAGCGTGTCGGGCATAGTACTTAGCGGCATTTCGTCCGTCTGTACGCTCTGAGTTCAAATTCCGCCGAGGTCGACTTTGCCTCTCATCCTTTAGGGGTCGATAAAATGAGTACTAGTCGAGCACTAAGATCGATGTAATCGACTAGCCCCCTCCCACAAAATTTCAGGCGTTGTGCCTATAGTAGAGAGGAGTATTTCTGGCAACAGATAAATCGCCTCACAAGTGGAGTTTAACTTCCCCACAAAAATGTGGAAAAGGATCCGCTCCAACTTGGTCAGCCACAAACCGGGGCAAGGCACGACAGTTAGACGGTAGGTTATCACAAACACTATGAACACCTATGCAACCTCCGCCCTTCCCAACAAGGATAACTTCCTCCCAGATCACTTCTGACTATGGCTGTCATCTTGCTCGTCACCTCCCTCCAGTTCTTCTCCGCCTGGAGGTCCGGTCCAAACCAGACCCCGAACATTTTAACCGGGCCCTTTGTCCAGATGCTCGTGGTCAACCCTATCGAATGCCTTAGACTGGTCTAAATTCACCTGTGCCCAACCGTTGCCATGTATTTTACCCACCTGCTCTGTGGTGTAGCGAACGAGGTGAAGGTTGTCCTGTATCGTCCTTCCTGGGATGGCACATGCCTGTGCTTCTCCCACCAGGTCGCCCACGACAACTCTAACTCTCTTCGCAAGCACCTTGGCCAAAATCTTTAACTTTTGTTTAACAGAGTTATGGGCTTAAAATTATTGACGTTATCCCCCTTGCTCGGGTCCTTTCTGATCAGTGTCACCACTCCTCGGCTCACAGCTTTAGGAATCCTCCCATTCTGCTGCCAATTCGTGTACACACTGGCCAGTACTTTCCCAAACAAGTCTGGCATGCTACTATAAAATTCATAAGGAAGACCATCCATACCTGGCGACTTGTCCCCGGGGCACTCAGACAGTACCTCTCTGATCTCTTTGGCTGTAATTGATCCTTCACAGCGCTCAGCATCACGAGCCGAAAGACACGGGCCGTCGGCCAGAAAACGCCGTAAGGCATCCTCATTGTCCAACGCCCTGTCCCTCTCGAACAGCGCGGCAAAGTGCTTGTGAAAGGCCTTGCATATCTCCTCCTCTCCTTGGATCTCTTGTCCGAACCCATCTACCAAAGACACAATCGTAGCACCGAATCCCTGTTGGGTTTCTACCGAACGAACCCATCTAGCAACATTGATACCTTCACGGCCCACTGCACGTATCCTAGCCCGACTTTCCATTTCCCCGGACGTTAAAATAATACACCTGTTTATTGTTCATACACCTGTCTTCGTCTTTTGTTTTTCTGTAAATTTCAACTATATACACACACATAACCAGCACCATTTCAAGTGTATTTAACTGTGTGTGTGTGTGTGTGTGTTTGTGTGTGTGTAAGTGTATATTTATCACATAGCAACAATTTTTTAATAACATACTCTTGTTGAGAACATATGCTCACCAATTACATATGACATGTCTACACCGAAACTTTGGGATCAATTGATGTTACATATATATATATACATATATATATATATATATATATATATGTATGTATGTATATAAATATATATATATATGTTTATATGTCTATATATATATGTGTGTGTGTGTGTGTATGCATATATATATATATATGTATGTATATAAATATATATATAATATAATATATATATATATATACATATTTATCTATATATATGTGTGTGTGTATGCATATATATGTATATATATATATATATATATATATATATCTATATATATATATATATATATATATATATATATATATATGTATATATATATATATTATATATATTCATAAACACACATCGATTCATGTATGCAAACACATACATGCACACACATGCACGCACACACATACATGTCATGTATATATATATATATATATATATATATATAAGGCTTTAGAAACCTTATTGAGTACCACGTACCACTTTCTGAAAATTTCCATTAACTTAACGTTTCTGATGTGTGATGTGTGATTTTGATACCATCATGATATGTTCCTTCAATGCGTATCCGATGTTTTAAATGATGTAAATGTTTCTCAAGTATGTTATGAGACTTGACACGTAAAATCCTACACATAACTTCGGGAAATGTTTAAGTTCGACGTTTGTATGGTTGCATCCTCAATATATGTTCGCATCAGACTTTCGCTTTTTTATACTTACTCTAATACACAATGTCTCTGCTTTTACCTATATATACTTCTATGTAAATATTTTATATGCGTGCGAGCGAACGCACATATGTATACATTCACACACACACACGCACATACACACACACACACACACACACCACACACACACACACACACACATATATATATATATATATTATATATAATATATATATATATATAATATATATATACATATATATATATATTATATATATATATATAGATATAGATAGATATATACATACACACACACATATATATATGTATATATATATATATATATATATATATATATTATATATTATATATATATATATTATATATATATATAAACACTCACATACAAACACGTGCACTTTCTGAGAGAAAGGAGGGAGAGATAGGAGATAGGGTGAAAGAAATGTTTACCTTATAAGTGCGTGCATGTCGAGGAGTGTGTGGCTTGTGAAGTGTTTGCGTCCATTCCCGCAAGTGTAGTAAAAGAACGAAGTCATTAATTTTGTTCCTAACCTTAGAAAAGGTTCTTGGTTCTTGGGTTTTAGATTATCTTTTGCAACACGCCCACCAACGCTATTTCTATCAATACCATCCTCATGACCTCCTTCACAAACAACTCCGTCACTACCAGTGTCAGCACCACCAACAACAACAACATTTTCACTGTCGTCGCCATTATCAACATGCGTAATGTTACCAAAATCACTGTCTTCATTATCATCACCATCTTCTTATTTCTTTACTGCCCACAAGGGTCTAAACACAGAGAGGACAAACAAGGACAGACAAAGGGATTAAGTCGATTACATCGACCCCAGTGCGTAACTGGTACTTTATTTATCGACCCGAAAGTATGAAAGGCAAAGTCAACCTCGGCGGAATCAGAACGTAACGGCAGACGAAATACCTATTTCTATTTATTTACTACCCATAAGGGGGGACAAACAAGGACAGGCAAACAGATTAAGTCGATTACATCGACCCCAGTGTGTAACTGGTACTTATTTAAGGCAAAGTCGACCTCGGCGAATTTGAACTCAACGTAGCTGCAGACGAAATACCGCTAAGCATTTCGCCCGGCGTGCTAACGTTTCTGCCAGCTCGCCGCCTTCTCATCACCATCTTCTACATCACAAGAACCATTTTAAGTTGTGTCGGCGAGGCATTTGTCTTGCACTTGTTTCAGTAATTGAACCTCGACCTTAAGGCGGCGATCTGGCAGAATCGTTACCACGCCGGGCGAAATGCTTAGCGGTATTTCGTCCGCCGCTGCATTCTGAGTTCAAATTCCACCGAGGTCGACTTTACCTTTCACCTTTTCGGGGTCGATTAAATAAGTACCAGTTACGCACTGGGGTCGATATAATCGACTTAATCCGTTTGTCTGTCCTTGTTTGTCCCCTCTGTGTTTAGCCCCTTGTGGGTAGTAAAGAAATAGGTATTTCGTTTGTTTTTATGTTCTGAGTTCAAATTTCGCCAAGGTCGACTTTGCCTTTCATCTTTTTGGGGTTCATAATTTGAGTACCAGCTGCGTACTGAGTTCGATCCAATCGACTGGTCCCGTCCCCAAAAATTTCGGGCCTTGTGCCTAGAGTAGAAAAGAATTGGACCTCGGTCATGCAGAGACACCACCTTGAAGAATTTTAATCGACCCAGGACTTGTGTGTGTTTTTTTTGTTTATTTTTTAAAGTTTGGTACTTATTCTCTCGGTCCCTTTTACCGAAGCTACATTATGAAGATATAAACAAACTAACATCAGTTGTCAAGTGGTGGGTGAGGAAGACAAATACAGACCAAAAGGCACACACATACACACACACACACTCACATATGTGTGCATGTATGTATGCATTTATGTATTATATACACATATGCATATACGACGGGTTTCCACACAGTTTCCATCAACCAAATCCAGTCACAAGGCATTAGTCGGCCCGTGACTATAGCAGAAGACACTTGCCCAAGGTGATCTGCAGTGGGACTGAACCCGAGACAATGTGTTTAAAAAGTGATCTTCATAATCTGCTACTATGCCTTTATCATACCACAAAACCAACAATAGAAATCAACACGAAACATAACTATCAGCGACATCAATATAACCAATGATACAAACACCATTACCATCGTCATTACCACTGTTATTAGCAATCATTAAACTAATCGGCATCATTTTTTCTTTTATTTATTTATTTATTTATTTATTTATTTGTCTAGAGAGAAGGACTTGTCTATGATCCTTTACAGAGCTTCCCAGACCAATGGGAATACCGTAAATCCTCGAGTATAATCTGCATTTTTTCCCAAAATTTAAAGGTCAAAATCCCTAGTGCGTACTATATACGAGGTTAAAAATGAAAATTATTTTCTAAGCAAAGCCCGAGTCTCTATTTACTGCCCGGCAATGTTTATTCAGACGCATTTTGTGATGTCGGGCGCGAAAATACCTTAAGCTAAGCCTGAAAGCAATGAAGTCATAAAAGAATCATAAATAACTTGGTAAGCAACATTTATTAAACGTTATTACTGTTATTTCTTTATTTTCTGCAAACAAAATGCACAAAAAAGATACACGTTTGCATTATGTTATATATATGCAATAATAATAAAGGACGTTACCGTATACATTTTTACAAACCAAGACGTTATATAGACCTCCTTGACTCAAGTTAGAGAAGAGGTGCGTATCATACACAAGGTTTAAGTTTTTCAGAGCTACAGCCCCTACGTATTATACCCAAGGGCGCACTATACTCGAGGCAACAGGAACACAAGAGCTAAGATGCGTTCTTAGGAAGTCTCACAAATGGAAAACTCCACGACTGGACCGAATTCCTTACTTCTGGCTAAATTGTCTGACAGAAGTACACCAAAATTTAGCTGCATCTCTGACTGATGTCATCCAGAATTTCAGAGCTAATACCTGCCTGACTGACTGAAGGAACAACATACTTTCTACCAAAAACTGAAGACACGAAAACTCCAAAGAAATACTCACCAATAACATGTCTCAACACCACCTACAAGATCCTTACATCCATATTAACTGATAGAATATACTCTTTCCTTGAATAGAGATCTATCCTTTCACCAGCTCAAAAAAGCTGTAAACGGAATTCTTATGGGTACAAAGATCAACTATCCATAAGTAAAATTATTGTAGAGAATTACCGGAGTAAAAAGAAAAACCTGGGTATGGCATGCATAGACTACAGGAAAGTGTTTGATAACGTCCCACATAACAGGATACTCCAGGATTTTGAAATATATAAGATCTCTCCTGCCAGCTCCAAATTCTTACAATGTAGCATGGCCAAGTGGGACACACGTCTCCTAAACCATAGTAATGAGATGAGCCAAACTAACAACATCAACATCAAACAAGGCATTTTTCAAGATGACTCCATCTCCCCATTACTCTTCTGCATGGCACTGATCCCACTCTCAAACGAACTAAATAACACCAGGTATGGACTCAAAGTTTACAATACGACAATAAACCATCTGTTTTATATGGACGACCTGAAGCTGTTTGCAAGAATTGACGAAGAACTAGTAGGGCTACTAACAACTGTTAAAGAATTCAGTAATGACATCAGGATGAACTTTGGCCTTGATAAGTGTGCTAAAGCAACTTTTGTAAGTGGCAAGCACAAGCAAACAGCTTCCATTAAATTAGATACCGACACTACCATCAAGGAGCTTGACCCACAAGAAAATTACAAATACCTGTGGATAAACGAAGGAGATGGTATACAACATGCTAGTATGAAGGGAAAAATAAGAAAAGAATATTACAATAGAATAAGACTCATACTAAAAACTGAACTCAGCTCTGAAAATCGCATCGAAGCCATTAACACCCTGACACTTCCAGTAGTCCAATATAGTTTTAACATCATTAACTGGAATCTTACAGAGCTCCAATGTCTGGACAGGAAGACAAGAAAAGTACTAACTTCTAAGTACATGCATCACCCAAAAGCAGATGTTGATCGTCTGTACCTACCTAGAAGTAATGGGGGAGGAGGAATAATGGAGATAGAACTGTGCTACAAGACCTTCACAATAACAATGAACAAGTATTTATTTAGTACAGAAGACTGGACGCTGCAACTTGTGTGCAAACACGAAAGCAGCAATATTCCCATTCGATTCTCAACGAAGCTTGCAAATTCGAAAGGGAACTTGGCATTAACCCTGAAATAGTTGAAGAACCTGAAACCACTGCCACAAAACAAGCAAAATGGATCAAGCAGACTGCAAAAAATAATGGGCAGAAATGAATTGAGGAGCGATGGAGCCAGAAGCCTCTGTATAGACAGTATATACTTCGATATCAAATTGCTGATGTAGATCAAACAACCCATCAGTGACTGATATGTTCCGGGCTGAAAGCAGAGACTGAAGGTTTCATACTGGGGGCATAAGACCAAAGCTTGCTTACACAAAAACTTCCAGGCTAAGTACCAGGTTCTGACCCTAAATGCAGATTCTACGACACATTTGACGAAACAATAAACCATCTCGTCTCCGGATGTCCTGTGCTGACACTAAACGAATATAAAAATCGCCACGATAGAGTAAGACACTATTTACATTTGAAAATATGTAAACACTACAAAATTAGTACTCCGGCTTACTAGTACGAACATTATCCTGATCCAGTCGTTGAAGGTAAAAATGTCACTATCCTCTGGGATTTTTCAATCAATCAATACTGACAGAACGATCCAGGAATATATACCAGATATAATTATTAAAGACACGGAAGAGAATACTTGTACACTAATAGATGTAAGTGTTCCCACTGATAAAAAATATATCTGCCAAAGAATTTGACAAACTAAGTAAATCTAAGGACCTGGAAATTGAAATACAAAAGATCTGGCATCTTAAAACGAGAACTGTTCTTGTTATTGTAGGAGCCCTAGGTAAGATATAAAAAAGGGTATGTCAGAAACATCTAGATAAGATCCCAAAACTATGTCTCAGAAAAATTCAAAAGATTGTGTTGCCCACAACCTTATAAAAACCCTATCAATTTATATGTCTGTGTTGTATTACAAGATATTTCACTACCTCCCCAAGCTTTCAGTCATATTGTAGCATCTCTTATCCTTCATCGGCCCCAGGGCACTGGGTGTGTCTCGGCAAGTGACTGTAACAAAGCTGCACATAAAAAGTTTTAAATAATAATAATAATAATAATAATGCACTCTAATGGGGTGGGTTTTATGGAAAAAATACTATATACAAAAACAGCACTCCACGTGCGCACGCGTTGTATGTGTGTGCGTGCGTGCGTGTTTATGTGGGGGTGTAGGGGTGGGGGGGATTTAGTTTTGAGAAGTACCCGACTAGCATTCGTTTCCATAATGATCTGTCTGTTCTGTTTTGAACTGAGGAGCAATAAAAGGCCTGGTTATTATGAGATGAGATGCCGTTAGAATCTGGTACTACATTATCTAATTGGATATCACATTTGACATAATAATATTCGTAATTAGGTATGATACCATTATCAAATGAAAAAGAAGATAAAAACGCTTAAACATTCCATTATGATTAATTTTTAATTAAAATATTCTTCTCATTATTGTTGTTGATTCTCAATAGTAAGTTTATATTCTCGATATTGATGAAACTGAATGAAATTAATTTGGCTTTCTTTTGAGGGCTGATATATGTCTAATTTTAAACAATATTAAAATATGCTCGATTACGAAGTACATTCGTTATATCTTGGAAAATATAAGCATCGATCAAGGAATTCTAGACAAAAGCAAATTATCTGAATAATCATTAACCATCTGTTACTGTAAACATTAAAACACGACAACATTAAAGAGAAAGCGTCGAGAATTGACTGTATTTGAAGTACAGATGAACTCACGATTAGTTTAATCCCTCGTTTATGTGTTTGTATATGCACGTACGTGTGTGTGTGATTGTGTCTATATATTTATATATCTATATATGAAGATGAAACGATCTGATAAAACACCCAACGGCATTATAAATCAATAAAAAGAAAACAGAGCAACCCTAAATGAAAGGTTCTTTCTTCCATTAAAAAATACAATCGACATTCTCAAAATATTCGTAAGAACCTAGTTACTATAGAAATTCTTAAATAATCATAAATTCCTGAAAATTTAAGCAATTGTTACGAATGCAGGAAAGAATAAACAATAGGTGTAAAACATACAAAATCCAGATGAAAAACAAATTGTGAACGTTTTTGAAAAGCACGAAGTTTAAAAATGTAAAGAATAATACCCATCTCAATATGACTAACCACTAAGGGTGGGTGTTACTGTAGCTTTTTAGCCCCAGGAGATCATCGTCTCCAGCTGGCTTTAGGCACACTATCTGGGCTCTTATGGTATTTGCAAAGGGAGGCCATCCCTTTCTCGTAAGCCTAAGTGATACGCACCGGACCGCGGTTTCGAGGTTATTGCCTCTTATCAACGGGCGGTAATCACCGGATCACGATGAAAGAAAAGGCCTGTATGCAAATATATAAGAGTTTTTCTAGTGACTTCTGCCACTGATTTCCAGCTGGGGACGATGATCTCCTGGAGCTAAAAAGCTACAATAACACCCCCCTTTGTGGTTAGCCATATTGAGATGGCTATTATACTTTACATTGTCGAGCGATTACTGTTTACATCTCGTTCTGAGATTTAATAATGAAGTTTAAAAAATAGCCAAAGAATCATAGGGAGAGAAGATGAAACCAAACATATCTAAAATATAATGGCCACAAATGAAAACCAAGAATATTTAGTAATGTTGATTACACTGGCCAACCGAAAATAGTGTGTACTCTAAGATTTACAAATTCTAAGACGTTTAGCTCGAGTAACTATTCATTCCACATTAATGATTTGTGAAAATAATCAATATGATAATTATCATGGCTAGTAACATCTCCGATAGGCAAACATAAAGACATGATATTCACGTCAAGATCAGAAAGGACAACATGCTTAGAGAATTACTATATGTCCTCTTACAAAGTACAAATACCGAAATAGGCAAATATCGAAAGACCAGCATACAAAATAAAATGAGAAGCCAATATGACGAACAGAAAAGGAGCATAGAGTTATTAAGTTTAACACTTTATTGATAACAAGTCGAATGAAGTTGGAGATGAATCAACTTCAAACCAGTGAAAAAAGCATATGACACTGTCCATAGCTACTTACTGGAAATTTTCGAGATGCATATCATCGAGTGTATGATAACGAAGTTCATAAGGAATAATATAGTCAAACGGAATGCATGATTAGAGTTAAGCCATATAAAAGAAAGATCGCCAGCAGAAATATTTTTTTAAAAATCAATAGTATCTTAGCATGGAAACGCACTTTTCTCATCAATCAGTCTGTGTTTCCCTTACACTCTTACAATAGCCTGGCATTGAGATATTAAAGGACAAGATACCTATTTTAAACGTGTGAAGTAAAACCGTTTTGCAAAAGGTTTTAAATGAAGTAATCCCTTGCCTAAGCAATCATACAAACACGTTGTTTTATTTTGAAATTAGAAAGTCTTCTACAATCATGATGAAAAAGATAACTGATACGTTGAATGAGATCCAGCACACACATAGACATTTGCATACACTCACATACACACACTTACTAACACAAATGCACGTCCGTTCGCACGTGCGTGCACAAGGCAGAAAGAAGTGTACATGAATGACATTTCTTCTCAAAAGTAGACGCGTACAAAATACAGGTGATAAACGTCCATGCAAAGCTTGCATCAACAGACGTCATTAATCATTTGTAATCAGATGATTGATATGTTGGATTAGGTCACGTCTTAGGTCACGTTTGACAGACACAGATGTTCTTCTTCTTATTGTTGGAATAAATGAGCGGTAAATAGATAGACAAAAGACTGAAAGTAACTGCTACAACTGTATTCCAACACAAGTTCCATCTGAAATTTGGAGCAGAAGAATAATTCCTAAGTTATTCTCTTTCTTTTCCATAATTGATTTAATCTGAAGAGCAAGATGGCATCATCAGTAGATGTTTGTTAAGTAGAGCCTGCAGTGATGAAAATCAAAGCTGACCTTAATGGGATACAAATAAGAAAAGTAATGCAACAATTATAATCGGTTCGTATGTAAAAGGGTGATAATAACATTTTTAGAAGACACTAAATGAGGAATAGTGACATTCATACATTCGGAGTGAGTTTCGAAATCAAGGTCTCAACTATAGATATACCACTATTCTATGATGCTCACCATATAGATTGCATTGCATGTCATAATGGCAGCAAGGACGTGTGTTCCTGAAGCTATACATTCTTGAACAAAGGACATATTAGATAATGTAACCCCGATACACTATATCTGAAAATAAGATTGGTCACTGACTGAAAGGTTTTGGAGCATAGTTAACTTGGGGTTTACAATGGTTAACACACATCAATAACTAAATATAAGGATCTCTAAAATTAGTACAACTCTAGTATTTTGTGGAAGAATGGTAAATACCATTGAACATGTTTGCCTATATTAGCGTTTACTTATATTACTGGCACCGTAAAGGCGGGTGATAAAAAGTAGGGAAAGTCGAACGCGGTGAGACTTAACGAATGTAAAAGGATGAAACAACTGCATAAGTCATTAATTGCAGAAATGGCAGAATCGCTGCAACACCAACATGCTTTGCAGTATTTAATCCAGTTCTTTGCATTCTGAGTTAAAACTCCACCGAGCTAAATTTTGCCTTTCGTCTTTCTGAAGTCGATAAATAAAGTAGTGGCCTCGAGTGACGGACTTGGCGGAATCACGCCATACGACATTTGTTCCGACTCTTTACATCATTAGTTCCCGTTACACTGCAGCCGACAGAAGTAATTGATTTAAATTCCGGTTTAACGCTTCCACATGGACCTTGGACGCCTTTAGTGGAGGTCATTCTATGACAAATATCCTAGGTAAGTTCCCGACTTGAGAATACCTTCCTCCCTTCTTCCGGTTTCAGTGGTGCTAAAAGGCA
>NW_021833943.1:0-10000 GCF_006345805.1 Octopus sinensis | reverse complement strand
AGAAGAAGAAGAAGAAGAAGAAGAAAGAAGAAGAAGAAGAAGAAGAAGAAGAAGAAGAAGAAGAAGAAGAAGAAGAAGAAGAAGAAGAAGAAGAAGAAATTCTTTTACTAGCCACAGGGGTATAGGTGAGGGCACACCACAAGAACAGGCAACAATTTGTGTGGGAATTTAAAAGATGGCACGAAATAAATGGAGAAGAAATAGCCTACAAATATGTGGTAAGCTGAATGAAGCAGTCCTCCTGATAGAGGGGAAACTTCAGCTAAGGCCAATCAAGATACCCCATAGATTCAGGATTACTTTGACCGCTAAAGGCCCGAGCCCTCTCATGCTTTCCAATTTACAAGCGCATATTTATATTAGGGCCATTCACTCACAAATTCAGAGGACGCTGGCAACAGATTGACCGCCTGACACTGATCATAATAACGAAGCAAGAAGACCAGATATGAATGGAGGACAGTGTAAGATATGCCCATCCATACTGACAATGTAGAAAAAGCCCACAATCCTGATATAATAATCAAGGATTAGAAAGACAGTGAGTGTATACTTATCGAAAGAAATACTTCCACGAAAGCCACAGAAAAGCTGACGGGAGAAATACGCTAGGCATTTCGTCCAGCGCGCTAACGATTCTGCCAACTCGCCGCCTTAATAATGATGATGATGGTGGTGGTGGTGGTGGTGGTGAGGGTGGTAAAGAGGGTAAAGACCCCCTTCCGATCACGAATAATCATGGGATTACACCTAAAAAGTTCCCTTTCGAGATACGAGATACAAATCTTTGAAAGATTGTTCGTGGAAGACCAGCATGCCAGCCTCCCCTCTCCACGCCACTGATGTTGTCCAAAGGAAAGGCAGAGGCCGATACAGCTTGGCACCAGTGACGTAACCTAAAGCAACCTGAAATTAAGTGTCTTACACAAGAACACACATCATAGGCAGGGCTGTGAATCGAACTCGCAACCTTACTATTCTAAACTCGACGCTCTCAAATAGTAACCACAATTCACGCAACACATTCTCGATTAAACTTAACTGTAACAAAATTCCTGCCCCTAATTTTTAATCTAGTTTTCAAAATATTGTTTTATACGATTATAAAATATTACAAAATCATAATTTAGTTCTTGGAGATCTGTGTGGGTGTATACCTAAATGTTCGGTCGAATAAATTGCTAACATCTAAAATTATTGGAGACTGTCACTGAACATACTGTATAGTCGGACACTATAAATTTTCAACATGTTTTTCAATAACTCTAAACATCTTCCTCGACGACTTATTGGGAAGCTCTCCAAAAGAGACCGGCAGATTAACCATCGATTTTCAACCTGTCACTTGTTGCTGGTAATATCTAAACTGTTCCCTGAATTTACTATGGGATGATTGGACGTTAATAAAGCAACGTAATTCTTCTCGAGTAGAATGTGTATACGCCAAGATACATGGAGCGATTGACCAGCTTCATATTACGAAAATCGAATTGGATGATACAATAATACGCAACAGAAATCTACAATGCACTTGGATTATTTACAAGGATCTTCTTTTTCTTTTGCTTCAAACCTGCACAACTGTCTCATCAAAATATGGAAAGTTGGAAAATGTAATGACATGAGAGTGAACTCGGAACACGAAAAACAAGTGAATAGTCCTTGAAGCTTCCAAGAGCCCCACAATTGTGATCCCTCTCACTGAAATACTTTTACGTCGCACTTCGGATGCCTCTAATACTCTACTCGGCTTCGCTCTGTTCTACTGCTCCGTTATTCTGACGTCTAGACTTCTCCCTCTCTATCTACGTATTGGGCTTGCCTACTTCATCGTCTGGGGGCGTCCACACAACAAATATCAACTGGGATATTTCAAGGTCATAACACATATGTACTTCATCCTACTCTCATGTCATTACATTTGCCAACTTTCCATATTTTGATGAGACAGTTGTGCAGGTTTGAAGCAAAAAAAAATCCTTGTAAATAATCCAAGTGCATTGTAGATTTCTGTTGCGTATTATTGTATCATCCAATTCGATTTTCGTAATATGAAGCTGGTCAATCGCTCCATATATCTTGGCGTAAACACATTCTACTCGACAAGAATTACGTTGCTTTATTAACGTCCAATCATCCCATGGATGGAAGCACTCCGTCGGTTACGACGACGAGGGTTCCGGTTGATCCGAATCAACGGAACAGCCTGCTCGTGAAATTAACGTGTAAGTGGCTGAGCACTCCACAGACACGTGTACCCTTAACGTAGTTCTCTGGGATATTCAGCGTGACACAGAGAGTGACAAGGCCGGCCCTTTGAAATACAGGTACAACAGAAAAAGGAAGTAAGAGTGAGAGAAAGTTGTGGTGAAAGAGTACAGCAGGGATCACCACCATCCCCTGCCGGAGCCTCGTGGAGCTTTTAGGTGTTTTCGCTCAATAAACACTCACAACGCCCGATCTGGGAATCGAAACCGCGATCCTACGACCGCGAGTCCGCTGCCCTAACCACTGGGCCATTGCGCCTCCAATCATCCCATACCTCGAGTTGGATAACTAAAACAATCAATGGTACAGAAAAGGTGTAAACCAGACTTACTTGCTACCCCTTCTTTATCAAGGAGCGAAAATAGAAACCTGAAAATGATATCAAACTTGATAGTCCATTTACTACTCTAAAACAGTTTAGGAAAACTTTAAAATGATCTCTAGACTGGAGAAAATGACATTTACTTAATAGAAGTAGGCTGATTTGCAAGTCAAAAACTCGACGGAAGTGAAATAATACATTTGAACATTTCTGTATTTTATAAATGTTTGAGTATTTTAAAGAGTGTAAAAGTGTGTGTTTGTAGTGCATGTGTGTGTGTGTGTGTGCGTGTATGCGCGCGTGTGTGTGTGTGTGTGTGTGTGAGTGTGTGTGTGTGTGTGTGTGTGTGTGTGTGTGTGTACTTGTGCGTATGATGAATGAGAATATTCTCATAGATTAAATAAATTCTAAAATCTCATTTTAAGCCATAAAACCATTTTTAATTTACTCAACACATTTGCACTGTCATACATAGCATATGGTTTTCTAGAATTGTACTGGAATCTAGACATTATAGATTGAAACATTAAGCAATGTTCTGAAAAGTTCAAGCATGATAAATCCAACATCCAATGAGAACCCGAAAAGACAATATGGTGGGGTCCATTGAATATCAGAACAATAGTTTAAGGTGGTTGTTAATGTTACCAACTTTCCAAATCCCCTAAAGGATTTTTTTGTTATCATTGTTATTGTTTAACTCCATATCAGACTGGACTGAGCAGACATGTGATGAAACGAATCCCAACCATGACCATCTCATCTTTTGTCCGTCCATTATGAAATGTTTGCTTCTTTATTTAACAGGATGTACTATGTTTTAAAAGAGAGTTAACTTATTTTTCTTGCAGGTAGAATGATCGCCTAGAGTACAAACTTCCATGCCTGTTCAGCTTGTCACAAACAAGTGCTGTGTTTTAGTATCACAACCAGGCCAAGGATTTCAGAAAATAATCCATAATTCTTGACTTGAAAGTCCTCCGCAAGAGTTTGCTTAATTGTCGACACCAAAAGTAACTTAAGCTATAGTCCTTCTTGTCCTCCAGCAACTCTTTTCTATGTAATGAAGTGTCTTTATCGTTAAATATAATCATCATTTTTAACTTTGGATGAGGTTGTATATTTATAGCAAAAAAAACTAGTCATTAACTGTTCATTAGTATGCTACGGGAATCAGGTTATAAATCTTGAAGCGAAGAAAGGCAAAGATGGATATAAGAGGCTTTGAACGCCGAACATAAAGAGATATATAACTAAATACACAAGATATTTTAGAAGTATTTATGAATATTTTACTAGAAGTTCAGAAACAGAGAGGACAGAGCCAAATATTCACGCAATATTATTGACGATAAATAATGTAAACACTACACATGTCTATAGAGCATGCTCAGCAGCTTTATCAGTAAAATACATGTAAAAGTTTTCCCAATACAACATCGAAACTGAAGTAATGATTTTAAAACAAATTAATGTTAGATTACAAGATTGTACCCGTAAAAACATACACATAATATAAGCTTTCTTCAAATTATTCCACCATTGAGAAATCCAGGGAAAAAAACTCAATAAACATTGTAAGGAAATCTGTTAAACAGACAAAAAGATGTCAATGCACATACTAACTCTTTTTCATGCATACATTCATACACAGAAATATTGATTTCATTTATGAACGCAATTTCACAAATTTGGAAGGTGGGTATAATCGATTAAATGGACCTCGGTGTAAAATACCAATGAAGGATCTCAGTCCTTCACTGGTATTTTGTCGACTCGGCATGATGGATAGCGAAGTTGGTACCGTAAATCCTCAAGTATAATCCGCACTTTTTTCCCAAAATTTAAAGGTCAAAATCCCTAATGCGTACTATATACAATGTTAAAAATGAAAAATATTTTCTAAGCAATGTCCGAGTCTCTATTTGCTGTCCGGCAGTGTTTATTCAGACACATTTTGTGATGTCAGGCGCAAAAATACTTTAAGCTAAGCCTGAAAGCAATGAAGTCATAAAAGAATCATCTATAACTTGCAGTAAGCAACATTTATTAAAATAAAAGTATTCAGAACACAGAATAACATGTAACAGAAACAATTTGCAAACATGTTTACATTCCCATTAAAAACATCACCATTATTGTATTACGCATGCGCGGAAGTGTTTGTTTGACTAGGTGCTGCTGGCTTAATTACGCACGACTCAAGTTAGAGAAGAGATGCGTATTATACACAAGGTTTAGATTTTTCGGAAGTACAACCCCCTAAAAATCCCCTGCGAATTATACTCAAGGGCGGACTATACTCGAGGATTTACGGTATATTGTCCGCTACTTTGGTAATTCCACCAAATTCTGCCCTATATGTGTAAATATCAATCATACAAGGATTAATAAAAACGAACAGAAACCTTACAATTCAATCATACTTAAATTACTAAGGACTGTGCAATAACTCGTCGGGAAATATAAGTGAAGACTAAAATTAATTATGTTTACGATAATAAAAAATTATTTTCCATTAATTACAGAAACAATTTTGCGTAGGAGGAAAGTTAGTGAGTGACGGAATTGTCCCTAAATATTACTGGGCTAATTTTTATCAAAACCATATTGCAGACAGAACAGGGGCATGAATAAAACTAAGAAATCTAAAAATCTAAAATAAAGACACTCAGGCAACTAGCTTTGATATGTCAGTGGTCAGAATTAGCATTGGAGAAACAACCAGTTACATGTTATCAATTGTGAATTAAGCTTGTTCAGTGTGTTGCTAATATTATGTCTTCGGCAATAAAAAAAAAACGGAGAAGATGATAATGCCGTAAATAAATTATGAGGTATTTCCAAATCCTTGTGCCAATAACAATATTGTGATATTATACATATGCATATATAAAAACATGGATTTGTTGCACCGGCAAAAAATTATAAGTTCCGATATATATGCATATCTAAGGGGAGATAAGAAGCAATTGTAATTTTAGCTGAAGCACCCGGTTTGTAACGAAGGGGTTAATTTGTTAAGCAGACTCACGATATTCTATCGTCACTTATTTATCTCGGAGACATGAAAGTCACACAGAAAACTATCAGCAATATTTACAATTTTAGTATAATGAGATGTAAGACCCAAAGACAATTGGTCTGCCACTATACCGTTTCCACCACCCGACACACTGAAATAGGTCTATAATCATAATTTTGTCTATAGGAGCACTCCGTCGTTTGCGACGATGAGGGTCCCAGCTGATACGATCAACGGAACAGCCTGCTCGTGATATTAACGTGCAAGTGGCTGAGCACTCCACAGACACGTGTACCCTTAACGTAGTTCTCGAGGAGATTCAGCGTGACACACAGAATGTGACAAAGCTGGCCCTTTGAAATACAGGTACAAGAGAAACAGGAAGAAAGAGCGAGAGAAAGTTGTGGTGAAATAGTACAGCAGGGTTCACCACCATCCCCTGACGGAGCCTCGTGAAGCTTTAGGCGTTTTCGCTCAATAAACACTCACAATGCCCGGTCTGGGAATCGAAACCGCGATCCTCCGACCGCGAGTCCGCTGCCCTAACCACTGGGCCATTGCGCCTCCACAATTTTGTCTATATAAGGAATTTCTCCAAATTGTTGTGGTTGCTGTTTGGCATGTCGACTTGATCAAGCAGGCTTGTCAACAAAGACATTCCAGCCGCAAATCATCCTCTCAATTAGCTGTATGCAAGACATTATCTAATATCATTTGATATTTTAAGATGGCTGAGTGCGATTTGATAGAGGTATGTTTGCTCTTTCCAGTATGTCGAACGGCTACGAAGAGGCCCCTTCATTAGCTTAGTACCCTGCATTTCAAAAACTTGTGCAAACGAGATGTTTTGATGTTCATGCTTTTGGACAAGGCATAATAATAAAAGCAACAATAAAACATAACGATGGTAATATAGATAATAAAATTATAATATGAAGACCAATAACATTAACAATACAGTAGAATGTATTAACTAAACTACAGAACAATTAGCCATAGCTACTACTTATTATTTCTATAATGCAGAATAAATTTATCGACATTTACATAATTCTAGTGAATCAGCTTAGTTTTTTGTTTTTTATCCCTCCTATGTCGCTCAGAGAAATACCAGTCATATACTGGTTTGCTTTAATCGGTTACAACCCAACCAGTGAATTTGTGAGCATTTGCCAATCATTAATGTTCTGGTTGTTTAGCCTCAGGTCAACCAGATCGAGATATAATCAAAAGTGTCTCAGCTGTGACCATCTCAGTTTTTTTAAGTATTTGTATTTGTTAAGAAAGCAGAGCGTGATTTAAACGTTATTTGCCTGCTACTTCTAGAAGATCTAGCAACTACGTCCATTGATATTCTCGCATTTATTAGTGTTTGTTGTTGTACAAGTTTATATTCTCAGCGAGCATAATACACAACAACGCATTTTCGATTCTTAGTTGCAATCAAATAAACATATGTCACTAATTACAATTAAGAAATACGTCAATGCTACAAACTTCTCTACGGCCCTAAAGTTCCGTGCCTGTGTAACAAGTGTTAATCGTTAAAGCTACTGACATCAGCCAACAACACGATTGCCACCTGTCCCTTTGGATGCATTTAATAGAGTCTACTTAGTATCAAATATTCGGGTCAGTTCTCCGGTCAGAAGAACTAATAATCTCAGGCTCCTGCAAAAACTCTTTCTTTCTCTGACTAATCAATATAAACAAATAAATAAATAAATAATAAAACTCATCAACAACACTAGGGTCGCCTACTTGATAATAATGCAGATTTCTAGCATATGCACACGACCACAAATGCTGGCTAGCAAGGAGAAAGCTGTTAATTATATCGACCAAGGGACTTGACAAGTGACTTATTTTGATAATCCCAGGCAGATTGTTTTGAACAATCAGAATTAACTGCTGTAAAACCTACCGATTCTACTATTCACCGACCTCGAACCTTAATAAGAACGATTACAGTAATACTATAAATAATAATAACAACAACAACAGCAGCAACAATGATGATGATGATGATGATGATAAAGTTCTTTTTTGCCCTAAGAGTCGGAAAGACACTCGCCAAGAAATACAAAATAAGTTGAAAATAATAATATAATAATAATAATAATAATAATAATAATAATAATGATAATAATAATAATAATAATAATAATAATAATAATAATAATAATAATAATAATAATAATAATGATAATAACGTTAGTGCGAATTTTTTCGCTACAAGCTTGACATGAATATAAAAACATTAGATTAGATATCAAAAAAAATTAGCGGAGTATTAAGATGTGTGTGTGTGTGTGTGTGTGTGTGTGTATGTGTGAGTGTGAATATATAATATGTACTGGCATTCATAAATATATATGTACTTATATATGGACACATATATACACACTATATTTACATACATGTATATGCACAAATATATACACATATGTACAAACGTGTGTGTGTGTGTGTGTGTGTGTTGTGTGTGTCGGTGAGTGTGTTTGTGTGTGCATAGGCATACACATGTATATGTATATTGCAGAGGTAGTGATGACAAAATTATTTCTAACAGAGTGTGAAAGAAGCTCAGATCAAACCCTGTACTTCATTGGAAGTTATTTCGACCCAGCCAGAAATGTGAAATACTAAGTTAACTTCGGTAGGATTTGATCTCACAATCTTAAGGGATGTCACTTAAATAACAAGACATTTTTGTTTGATAACAGAAAAATTTTCCCCACAATGACAACCACCATCATCATCATCGTCATCATCATCATCATGTCGACATCGTCGACTTATTTCGCCTTCATCAGCAACTTCTTCACTACAAAAATCATTATCATAAGCAATAACAACAACAACAACAACAAATACTACTACTACTACTACTACACTACTACTAGAGTAGCAGTAACACCAACAATGCAACACTAGAAATTCTTTTTCATTTTTGATTCCAGTAGATAGATAGATAGATAGATAGATAGATAGATAGATAGATAGATAGATAGATAGATAGATAGATAGATAGGTAGGTAGGTAGGTAGGTAGATAGATAGATAGATAGATAGATAGATAGATAGATAGATAGATAGATAGATAGATAACCAGACAGACTGACAGAGGATAGATAGATAGATAGATAGATAGATAGATAGATAGATAGATAGATAGATAGATAGATAGATGAGTGTGTATGTGTGTGTGTATGTGCGTGTGCATGTGCGCGTGTGTACAATAAATAAATGGGAAATTTAGATGAAATATTTTTTAAAAATTGACTTTAAGAACAGCAAAAAAGAGTAGCGAAGAAAGAAAGAAAGAAAAAGAAAGAAAGAAAGAAAGAAAGAAAGAAAGAGAGAGAGAATTGCAAAATTAAATTTTTTTTTTTTTTAGTAAAATGACTGAAAAAGAATGAGAAAGATACAATGAATGACTGACGGAAAAAAGGACGAAAAACAATACTAGTAGTAGCATTAAAGCTTACCTCACTATCGCGTATGCTGCTGTTGTGTCCTGAACTGTCCCAAACAGACCAGAAATGTCCTGAAGTGGTCAGAAGTGTCCTGAAGTGTCCAGAAGTGTCTTGAAGTGCCCCAAACATGTAACGCTGAACTGAAGTCTAGTAATTACAGCTTTCAGCAAATAAATGAAGAAGTGAATACAGATAGATAGATAGATAGATAGATAGATAGATAGATAGATAGATAGATAGATAGATAGATAGATAGATTGGTAGATAGATTGGTAGATAGATAGATAGATAGATAGATAGATAGATAGATAGATAGATAGATAGATAGATAGATAGATAGAGAGTGCGTGTATGTTTTGAATATATGTGTATAAATATATGTTTATATGTATATGTGAGTGCATACGTTTGTATTAATGTTTTCCATGCATGTAGGCAACTGTATGTATAGTTGTGTGTTTCAATATTTACCCATACTCCTCTATCTGTTGCAGTGACCGTTTGTGGTAAATCTGCTGGCCACTACTACCATAACAAGAGTAACAAAAACTACCACTCTCCCCACACTGCAGTACACTACACCAGACACTCATAGAGACCAGACAAAGTAAGAGAAATTATTAATAATTATAATTACAATAACAAACAAAGTGGTAAAAATAAATAAAGTAAACAGCGACACTCGCTGCGGCGGCGGTAACAATAGCAGCTTTTAACGTTAATGCTTGCAGTGCTGGTGGTCAGTGTTACGAAAGACACAGCAGCAGCAGCAGCAGCAACAACAGTAAGAACAGCATCAGCAGCAGCAGCGGCAGCACTAGCAGCAACGTCAACAGAAGAGTTACTGGCAATAAACAGCAGCATCATCACCACCAGCAACAACAGCTGGAGCGGAAACGGTGAGGGT
>NW_021833942.1:50000-70000 GCF_006345805.1 Octopus sinensis | reverse complement strand
GATGATGAGGGGGAGGAGGAGGAGGAGGTTGATAATAATAACAATAATAATAATAATAATGTGAAGAAGAAGAAGAAGAAGAAGAAGAAAAAGAAGAAAACGAAGAAGAAGAAGAAGAAGAAGAAGAAGAAAAAGAAGAAGAAGAAGAAGAAGAAGAAAAAGAAGAAGATGAAGAAGAAAAAGAAGAAGAAGAAGAAGAAGAAGAAGAAGAAACGCCATGTTGTAGTAGCACGCGGTGGTACTCATGGCTTCTGACCTTAACTTATTGGAAGTGTTATCATGTACATTGTTTTGTCTTGGTATAAAAGATGGGCTACAGCAAATATTCTGCTCAATACCACAGATTTGCTTGTCAGATTTGTTTGACCTTAACCTGTTGAGCATATCTCTTGGTGGTTGATAATATGTGCATCCTTAGTCATGAGCAGGAGTAGTGGTGGAAGCAACATAGCCATGTGGTCAAAGGAATTCTTTGGGGTTTGGATAATACACCTCTGGAAACATGGCTCTTTCGTTCAATATCCTTCAACAACCTTTATTCATTGACCTTTTGAGCGAGATGGGCTACCCCCAGCTGCAAGGTCATCCGTTGTTTATTTTGATATGACTTCATCATTTCGCGCACATATGGTTATGAGGTATGTGTCTACTGTACCCTTATCAGACGGGTAGTCATGATGGTCATATTGGGCTTCGTATATTTTACCCCAATGTCACTTTGATGGCATGCACTGCTCCCTCACTCAATATTAATGATGATGATGATGATGATTTCAAATTCTACCACAAGGACAGCAGGTTCGGGTGAGGCAGTAATTGGATTACATTAACCCTAGTGCTATCTTAGACTACCGCTGTTGGAAGGACGCAAGATAATGTCTGCTACGATAAAATTTGAACTCAGATTGTGAAAACGGGCGAAATACAGCTAAACATTTTCACATGCTGTGTCTGGCTTCTCCTTAGTACCGACAATTTCCATAATTTATTCTTCTTAGTCATCTTCTTTTGCTGTGCATCAAACCTTTGAATGGGATTTACTCTCCTATGTTTGGCAGCCGACTGGTCTACTTCAGAGGCTAAGGTTTAAGGACTTCCTATCAGCACCTTCTTCACAATACGGTCCTTGTATTGCTTTGTTATCTTTGATTCCACCCGACCACGTACCACCAAATACTACATCTGCGTTGGTCACTGCCAGTATTGGGTCACGAAGATGAAAACTAAACAGAGCTCGACATAGCTATCGATAATCCTGACCGTCCCCTTTGAGTTCTCTTTTCCAAAATACTGCGAAACAACTTATCGGAAACCTCTCGTACTTAAAACTTCAGTTCACACTTTCGTCCCTCCTTGTTTTAAATGCGACTTTACAATGAAAGATAATTGCCTTAAAATATTTGCAAGTGCTGTCTCTAAATCTTATACTTTCATGAAGCAAAATTCTCTTCTGTCCATGGCACGACGCAGACAACTGATCTTTCCTTCTATTGCGCGCATCTTTCCCGGATTGTCGAAGTTTTATGTTGGCCCTGTGTACAAAATACTGTCAAGCTTCAAGACTGTCAGCAAAATGTTCCATATCAGGTTGTTACTGTTTTTTAAATGCAGAATAGTCTTTTAATTTTTTTCATGTATAAGGTCAATGGAATACCTGAATGCTTTCTGCTGTTGTTATCCCCTCAAAAATGATATAGTGCATTTTTTATTTTTTGTTTTTGAGATGTTCTTTTATTTCATTTTCCACTATTTTCCTTTGGCTTGTGGGGTTATTTTATTCCTTATTGTAATCTTTCTGAGAGAGAAACAGAAGAAGCCATGTTTACCTTACCATTAAATGACAGAATAAAAATGAGGATACTTTTTGTATTATTTTTTTTTTTAGATAAGAGCAGGCCTACTACAGCATTCAATAACAGATCCCTGAATGAAATAAAACCCCAAATAAAAATTCTTTCTGTCAGCTAAATGTTCTAAATCATCGAGTAAACAAGAAACCAGATTTTTTATTTCTCTTCTGAAGAGATGTCAGCAGTAAATATTACTACTATTACTACTACTACTACTACTACTACTACTAATAATAATAATAATAATAATAATAATAATAATAATAATAATAATAATAATAATAATAACAACAACAATAATAATAATAATGATAATAATAATAATAATAATAATAATAATAGTAAAAATAATAATAATAATAATAATAATAATAATAATAATGATAATAATAATAATAATAATAATAATAATAATAATAATAATAATAATAATAATAATAATAACAGAAACAATTCCTATCATAGTAGGTGCATTAGGCATGATAAAAAAATATTCAGACAAATACATAACAAAAACACCAGGACTTACAAACACACATAACATACAGAAAATTGCACTACTAGGCACTGCACACATCCTACGCAGAACACTTTCCATACAATAACCATCAGAGCATCACAACAAATCACAGCACATACCTAAGGCACACAGAGCTGCGCTCGGTAGTGAAGTGAAAGCACGCTATAAAAATAAAACTACTGAATAATAATAATAATAATAATATTAATAATAATATTATAATAATAATAATAATAATAATAATAATAATAATAATAATAATAATATTCTGCTCAATACCACAGATTTGCTTGTCAGTTGTTTGACCTTAACCAGTTGAGCATGTCCCTTAGTGGCTGACGATATGTGCATCTCTGATCACGAGCAGAAGTAGTGGGGGAGCATCATAGCCATGTGTTGAGAGGGATTCTTTGGGGTTTGAATAATTCACCTCTGGAAACATGGGTGGTTCTTTCAACATCCTTAAACAATCCTTATTCAGGGACCTTTTGAGCGGGATGGGCTACTCAACCTGAAGAAAATTCTAAGTGGGCCCCACCTGCAAGGTCAAGTGCTGTTTATCTTGATATGAGATCACCATGTCGCGCACATATGGTTGTGATGCATGTGCCTGGTTTACCCTTATCAGACGGGTAGTCATGATGGGTATATTGGGCTTCGTATATTTTACCTATATTTTATCTGCTCTCTCACTCAATAATAATAATAATAATAATAATAATAATAATAATAATAATAATAATAATAATAATAATAAGAGAAACAATTCCTATCATAGTAGGTGCATTAGGCATGATAAAAAATATTCAGACAAATGCATAACAAAAACACCAGGACGTACAAACACATATAACATACAGAAAATTGCACTACTAGGCACTGCACACATCCTACGCAGAACACTTTCCATACAATAACCATCAGAGCATCACAACAAATCACAGCAAATACCTAATGGCACACAGAGCTGCGCTCGGTAGTGAAGTGAAAGCACGCTATAAAAATAAAACTACTGAATAATAATAATAATAATAATAATAATAATAATAATAATAATAATATGTGTTATCATATACATTGTTTTGTCTTGGAGTAAAATATGGGCTACAGCCAAATATTCTACTCAATACCACAGATTTGCTCGTCATTTGTTTTTTACCTTAACCAGTTGACCATGTCCCTAGTGACTGGCGATATGTGCATCTCTGATCATAAGCAGGGGTAGTGGGGGAAGCATCATAGCCTTGTGTTGAGGGGGGTTTTGGGTGGTTTGAATTATTACTTCTGGAAACATGGGTGTTTTGTTCAACATCCTTAAACAACCCTATTCAAGGACCTTTTTAGCAGCATGGGCTGCTCAACCTGAAGAAAATTCTAACTGGGCGCCACCTGCAAGGTCATGCGTTGTTTATCTTTATATGAGATTACAATGTTGCGCACATATAGTTGTGATGCATTTGCCTGGTGTACCCTTAACAAACGGGTAGTCATAATGGGTATACTGGAATTCGTATATTTTACCCCAGTGTCAATTTGACGGCATGCACTTTATGGATGATATATTTCAACTATATTGTCACAGTCTTTTACATTATCTGCGATTTTGCAGTCTATCCGTTGTTTATTTTGGTTATTGCTGTTAAATTCTGTGTAGTTTTGGTTTGTTTATTCTCTACCAGCAGACATTGTTTGTGTGTTCAATTTCCGGTTGCTGTATTTATGTATGTAGTCCTACATGTTGTAAGATGTTGCATACGATATGATATTTTCACTGTGTTTGTTGAATAAACTGTAGTATCTATGTGTTATAGGAAAACATCCATTTAATGCTGCAATGAATTGCTTACCAATCTTCGACGATATTAGAAGTCCAAAAATTGGATTATACCATGAGACTTCCGTTTTGTTTGGTTTCTTCCATATTTTTTGTGCGTAGCGATTATGTGTGTCAGTATTCCGATTTTTTTCTTTCCTTTTGTGTTATATCCATGTTCCTCCTGTCTTTCCATTGTTCCTCAAGTTTTCCCTCTTTTCTTGTAATTCGTTTGTTTATGTCATTCGAAATAACTGTGTATTCTACCTTATTTGTGTTTGTGTCGAAACATTTCTAGTGATTAAAAAACTGCCTAACCGTACACACTCTTCCTTTTCACTCTCTTACTTTCTACTTTTTACTTCTTTCTTTCTATTTTCACACACCAGGAATACCTAAGACTACAATTGGTTGCATACCATAAGAATACTACCGGATATTTGGGAATTCTAAGGGTAAACGAGCTCTATTTGTACTATTATACGTTCTTAACAGAACACACATCAATATATATATTCATGATATATATAATATATATATATATATATATTATATATATATATATAATATATATATATATATATATATATATATATATGTATATATATATATTATATATATATATATGTATATTCATGATATATATATGTGTATATATATATATGTATATATATATATATATATATATATAATATATATATATATATATATATATATATATACAAAATGAGAAAATGGAGAAATATATCTAAATCAATCATCAACTATCAGATAATACCGAATCATATACTTTATTAAAACACTACACAATAGCAATGAGCTTAGACATTAATACAGTACAATAATTACAATCAATATGGTGAGATATAACTAAATAAATATAACAAGATATAAACGTACATATATCAAACACAAATAAAGTAGAATACATGTATATATATATATATATATATATTATATATATATATATATATATATATAATATATATATATATATAGTTGAGGTGTGTTCTGTTAAGAACGTATAATAGTACAAACAGGGCTCGTTCACTCTTAGAATTCCCAAATACCCGGTAGTATTCTTATGGTATGCTACCAATTGTAGTCTTAGGTATTCCTGGTGTGTGAAAATACAAAAGAAAGAAGTAAAAAGTAGAAAGTAAAAGAGTCAAAAGGAAGAGTATGTACGGTTAGGCAGCTTTTTAATCACTAGAAATGTTTCGACACAATCACAAATAAAGTAGAATACATGTATATATATATATATATATATATATATATATCAGGAATGAATTTGATAGATGTGTTGATATAGAGAAATAAAGTTGCACTGATAGAGAGAGGGGGAGAGATTGAATGGTAGTTGATTCAAGTAGAATGTGGGGAAACCTGTGCCTAGAGTGACAGAGAGATTTGCAGTTGTTGAAAGCAGCTCTTTTTTTATATAAGTGTTACCAGCCTTAAAGCATGTCACAACTGCTTTTACTGGTCACAAACTATCGAGTGGTGTTTGTTTTATTTCCACCGATTAGCTTTAGTTTTCAGGAATATCATCTATAATGCTTATTTTTCAATTACAGTATCATAGAAGTGTGTGTGTGAGAGAGAGAGAGAGAGAGAGAGATGAAGGTGATGACGATCATGAAACCGTTGAAGCGTGTTTTCATAGCATTTTGATAGTTTTCTTTTCACTTATAAACCCACTGATTATGGTTTTGTGTTGGTGAATCGACGTTAAGCTGTCACATTCCTAGAGGAGAATGTCTTCCTGTTATTTGTTCTTTGAGAGGAGAACAATGAGATGCTGCTCGGCTGAGGTTTGGTTGCGAGTTGCTAAGGTTTCGTTCTTGGTAAAAAGTTAAAGACGGTAACATTTCCTGGGGTACGAGTGACTGCGTGACTTCAGAAATGGACGATGTACACGTGGTGAACCAAATCTCTTACGTCAGCATATACACATCCTGATTCGTTGAGGGCCGAGTCCCCGATGGACCACTTGAGCAGCACAATAACGATGCAAAACACCAAGCTATAAGCTTAGTATTTCTGAAGCGAAATCTCTCCAGGTTATCACATTCTACAGGGATACTTCGCACAGTTAGAAGCATCCGAAAATCTAACTACATATACGTCTGCAATATATTTTTCACCTCAGATTTATTCTTACATCCGTAAATCCTTGGATTTAAAGGTGGTTTTTACTCTTGCATTTGGTTTATTTCCCTCTATTAGGCAACACACTCATCTTAGTACAGTGCCTAATGATTAATCAACGTCATGAGTAATTATTGTATTAGTTTGTAATTGATTTTCCCAATACGATATTAATTTAGCTGTCCGTTCTGGAACGGTTATCATATATATTGAATTACGTCTGCGTTGTTGTTATTTTGTACATGAGGGGCGTATTACTTCTGACAGAGATATCCAGCCGTTTCCTAATAATTAAACATAGATAGTTTTCCGAGTGTTTCCACAACAGAATATCATTGTTAATATCTACACGGAAGCTGTATAGATTGTTACAACTGCAGCATAAAACAAACATGTACGTGTCACGCAAAAGGCCTAATTAAGTATCTATGAATCATCATATCAGTAACTTCCTTTACACAATACATAAACCATACACAGAATAAAAGGGTTTGAAGAAATAAATTAAAAATCGAACTTTTGGTATATAAATATCAGTGAATGAAACGTCTGCAAACCACTTTCAACAAATAGAGTATAGAGACAGAAAATTGAATATACAAAGAATAGCATGCATATTACACACGCACACAGACACATACACACACACACACACACACACACACACACACACATTCACACATACACAATGCGCAAGCATATGTACATAGAATTCATATGCATTTATACATCCTTACATTTACATTTATATATGTGTGTGTGTGTGTGTGTGATGTGTGGGTGTTGACGAGTTTGTTTGCAGATATATATACACATGTATATAAATATAGATGTTCTCGATCTAGTTTGAATTCTTTGCCATCAAATTGGAATTCTTTGCCCTCAACTTTGAATTCCTTGCAATCAAATTTGATGGCAAAGAATCCAAACGAGATCGAAAACATATATACTTCAATTATGGTAACTGGGGGGCAATGCACATATCTATCTACCTCCAGTGCTTGTCTGGTACCAGTTTTATTGATCACGAAAGGATGAAAGGCAAAGTTGACCTCGACGGAATCTGAATACAAAACTTAAAGACGGACAAAATACCGCAGAGCATTCTGCCAGCGCGCAGCCTTATCAAGAATACTAGTAATAAACCATGAAACATCATCAATAATTAGATATCCAGATGTGCCCATCTCACACGAATATTTATCTACATCGCCTTTACTCTTTGTAGTCACTCCCAATCAAGGATGACTAAACTGAGAGCAAGACAGGAGCTCATCCTCATGTATGAATGTGTATTTACGTATCTGTATGCAGACATCTGTGTGTGTGTGTGTATTTCTATATATATACTCTTTCACTCTTTTACTTGTTTCAGTCATTTGACTGCGGCCATGCTGGAGCACCGCCTTTAATCGAGCAACTCAAACCCGGGACTTATTCTTTTGTAAGCCCAGTACTTATTCTATCGGTCTCTTTTGCCGAACCGCTAAGTGACGGGGACATAAACACACCAGCATCGGTGGTCAAGCAATGGTAGGGGGACAAACACAAACATACACGCGCACATATATATACATTTATATACATATATACGACGGGCTTCTTTCAGTTTCCGTCTACCAACTCCACTCACAAGGCTTTGGTCGGCCCGAGGCTATAGTAGAAGACACTTGCCCAAGGTGCCACGCAGTGGGACTGAACCCGGAACTATGTGGTTCGTAAGCAAGCTACTTACCACACAGCCACTCTTGCGCCTTGTCACAAAACCACCGTTTTAGCACCCAATCACCGATGCAGGCACCAAATTCCCTACAAACTGACATCAGTTGCATGCTTCAGAAAATTAAATGAAAGAAAAACAAATGCGTAATTAAAGCTAGAGAGAAAAAGAGATGTCTTCCAGGCAAAAGTAGGACACACCACGTTATAATCATCAATCGAAGAAGAACTGATCAAAGCGCTGCTGAATATGAAAATGTTGAAACGTAAGACCCATAAAAAGTGAATGTACAAGCAGTGAAATGAACGATACCAAAAGAACAACACAAAAACAACTAAAATTCTTAGATAAGTACAGATATCGCATCGTCAGCTGTTGTCTTAGAAATTTTTATCGTTTCGAAACGGTACATACATACATACATACATACATATATACATGCATGCATACATACATACATACATACATACATACATACATACATACATACATACATAAATACATACATACATACATACATACATACATACATATATACATACATAAATATATACATACATACATACATACATACATAAATACATACATACATACATACATAAATATATACATGCATGCACACATACATACGTACGTACCTGATGCACAAAAGTTATAGAGATGCAGGAAAAGCAGTAGAATGTGACAACCGATGAAGACTTTGTGGTGTTAACACCCAAAATATCACCGACATCATAAGCAGCTTTCTGAAAATATCATCACGGTATTATCTACCGATGAGATATGATGTTTGCGCTAGGACACTCTATAATGAAATCAGTAGGATGGATAATCCCGAGGACAAAGAAACAAAAACCCACAGTATGGTAGAAGCCATAGCCACTCATAATAAAAAGGAGTGCTGATAGAATGTCCCAGTGAAGACCTCAATAAAATGTAAGCACAACAGACCTGACATAGTGATTTGGGATCGAGAATAGAAACTGTGCATAATTGTGGAAATTAGCAGCTCAGCGGATGTTAACATAAAGCTGAAGATCAGTGAAAAAGAGAACACCTATGCTGAACTATTGAGAAATCTACAGTTACTCTATCCAGATCACAAGTTCAGGTTTATAATACACTGCCTAAATACCAATCTTGAGAAATTAGGCTTCACAAAACCAGATAGGAGAAAGTTAGTTCGAAGTCTACAAATCCAATCCATCACTGGAACTATGAAACTCTGTAAAACTTTCCAAAAGTTTATCATTTAAATATATATGAGCATGTCTAGATATGCAATTATATGCATCAGAATACATACAAATCTGCACATATGCATACTACATACATACATACAAAAATACCTTGTTGTTAATGTTGAAATTCCAATGAAGGAGCCTTGAATCTCGATTAGAACCCGGCTCAATCTGTATTGGCAAGAAATCTTGAAATAAAACTGAGGACTGATATACATATGTATATATCTGTATTCAGTTATTAACAGTTATGCATACAACTTCATACACTTATACGCCTATACACGGGTATATGCGCAATATATTCATATGTAAATAGCCACGCCTTCCCAAGAGCTGAAAATTATACTCCACAACAAAAACTTGTATATAACTTCACTCACTCCAATACGCACTGGAAGCACTCCGTCGGTTACGACGATGAGGGTTCCGGTTGATCCGAATCAAAATCAACGGAACAGCCTGCTCGTGAAATTAACGTGTAAGTGGTTGAGCACTCCACAGACACGTGCACCCTTAACGTAGTTCTCGGGGAGATTCAGCGTGACACAGAGAGTGACAAGGCCGGCCCTTTGAAATACAGGTACAACAGAAACAGGAAGTAAGAGTGAGAGAAAGTTGTGGTGAAAGAGTACAGCAGGGATCACCACCATCCCCTGCCGGAGCCTCGTGGAGCTTTAGGTGTTTTCGCTCAATAAACACTCACAACGCCCGGTCTGGGAATCGAAACCGCGATCCTATGACCGCGAGTCCGCTGCCCTAACCACTGGGCCATTGCGCCTCCACGCTCACTCCAATACACTTAGAAACTAAGCACCATCTATTCAGTGCTTCTGACTCTGCAAAGGTCTTCATGGTTTATATACTTATCGCCGTGTAACTAACATCAGCCTTCCTTGTCTCTATCAATATCTCCAACATTATGGTCGCTGCTAGTGTTGCTCCAGCGTGGCCATAGTCATATAGTTTGAACCAATTAAAGAGGAAACAATTTTACTCGTATCTCACTTCAACCATTTTCAACATTTAATTACATTAATACGTCCAATCAACCAGGTTACCTACTAACAAGACATACTTTGAAAATATAAACACCGCAACAGAAATACTGTTCTACAGCCATTCAAGTCACGAATTTAGTAATAAAGTTGTCTGTTGTTGTGTTGCTTCCGTTGTATTCCGACATATATTACATTAAACTAAAGCAATTTTTCTTTTCCAATCAAGATTTTGTAGTTTGAAGTTTCATGCGTTTTTCCCTCTTTGTTTCTTCTTCTTTTGACAATTTAATATATATATATAAAAAGAAATTGATTTACTTCGCTCTGTTTGTGAATAAAAGGTTAACGTGTCATAACTATGTATGTGTTGGAGGAGGCATCGTCACACTTTCTTTTCAAATGTTCTTTACATTTGTATATCGGTATATCGATTATAAACGAAAGAGAAAGAAGAACGAGCTGGGGGGAGAGAGAGAGAGGGGGGGGGGCACAATGATTGAAAACAGAGGAAGTGTTTACACCGCACAAACACTATTTAATATTTACAGACAATAAATTTTCCTTTTTCTTGCATTACTCAAAGTCTCGTTTATTGTTTGAACAACGTAAACAAAACGGATGCAGATAAATAAGTAAAAAATACATTTCCCAGAAGAAAGATGTTTTTTTTGCTTTGTACTTTATTTTCAATTGGGATTTTCATATTAATCATATGTTTAAATAATGTATGTGTTTACATTAATGCCTTTCTATTCAAAATCTCTGAATACATCAGAAAAAGCAACTGACGTCCTCTGTTTTAATATATTTATATTATCTCATTTTGTTTTTATAGTGGCAGGTAACTTTAGACAAACGAATGAAGTTTGAGTTTCTAGCAGCCAGGTCTTTTATTGATTGAAACACAATACTAGTTTCTCTTTTTAACTGAACTATGTTTGATACATACACTTTCGTGTCTGCCGGAGCTGTTTCTAAGCAATATTTTTTTAACAGTTTCCGGTCCTCCGCTTTTTCGTTTTCAACGGAACGCGGATGGATATCCACTGCATATTCATTTCTTGTTCTTTGTAATTTTATAGGCGCAGGAGTGGCTGTGTGGTAAGTAGCTTGTTTACCAACCACATGGTTCTGAGTTCAGTCCCACTGCGTGGCACCTTGGGCAGGCAAGTGTCTTCTACTATAGCCTCGGGCCGACCAATGCCTTGTGAGTGTATGTGGTAGACGGAAACTGAAAGAAGCCCGTCGTATATATGTATATGTATGTATGTATGTGTATATGTGTGTATTTGTGCGTCTGTCCCCCTAGCATTGCTTGACAACCGATGCTGGTGTATTTATGTCCCCGTCACTTAGCGGTTCGGCAAAAGAGACCGATAGAATAAGTACTGGGCTTACAAAGAATAAGTCCCGGGGTCGAGTTGCTCGATTAAAGGCGGTGCTCCAGCATGGCCGCAGTCAAATGACTGAAACAAGTAAAAGAGTAAAAGAGTAAAAAGAGAGATAAGAGTTCTGAAATTAATATTTCTGCATTTACTCTCTTTTGTGTGCGATACATTTTTTTCTTTTTTCTTTTTTTTTTCTACTAGAACGGAAATTTTAATAATCAGTATGGCTGCAAGAAATTATGTAGAGAGAGTGCTAAATCTCCTATCACAGATCGATTCTCGGTTAAACCACACCAGTTTAGAAGCATCCATAATTGATTTTTCTAATCATCGTTAATATCGTACGGAAGCCTTCCAAACACTGCCCAGACAAAAACCTGAAAAGACGAAGCACAGATTTGGAAAGATTTATCGAATGCTCTATTCCTATAGAGTTAGATTGTGTTTCATTACAATTTATTGCTTCCAGCCTGCCTCATGAAGAATTTTAACGACGAGAATGATCGTAATTAACAGTCCTTCATAAGTAAAGAAAAATGTGGGATGCTTTTTTTTTATTTCTACTGCCTTTCAAAGCGGTAGAAAGAAAAATGTGCAATGCCAAGCAAAAAAGTGTGCAAAGGGTGAGCAACTGAATGAGAAAGCTATTCTATGGAGCGGTGAGAAGGAAGAACGGCTGGATGTTAGGATACAAGCACGAGAGTGTATTCGAAGCGAGCATAAGTGAAAGTGGTGTTCATATATATATATATATATATATATATATAATATAATTCGAGATACATATATATATATGGATCACCACCATCCCTGCCGGAGCCTCGTGGAGCTTTAGGTGTTTTCGCTCAATAAACACTCACAACGCCCGGTCTGGGAATCGAAACCGCGATCCTACGACCGCGAGTCCGCTGCTCTAACCACTGGGCCATTGCGCCTCCACATGTGCGTATAGATACATATATATATATATGGGGGGGTATATAAATTTATATACATATATTTATGTGTGTGTATACATGGAAGCACTCCGTCGGTTGCGACGAGGAGGGTTCCGGTTGATCCGAATCAACGGAACAGCCTGCTCGTGAAATTAACGTGTAAGTGGCTGAGCACTCCACAGACACGTGTACCCTTAACGTAGTTCTCGGGGATATTCAGCGTGACACAGAGAGTGACAAGACCGGCCCCTTTGAAATCTAGGTACAACAGAAACAGGAAGTAAGAGTGAGAGAAAGTTGTGGTGAAAGAGTACAGCAGGGATCACCACCATCCCCTGCCAGAGCCTCGGGGATATTCAGCGTGACACAGAGAGTGACAAGGCCGCCCTTTGAAATACAGGTACAACAGAAACTGGAAGTAAGAGTGAGAGAAAGTTGTGGTGAAAGAGTACAGCAGGGATCACCACCATCCTCTGCCGGAGCCTCGTGGAGCTTTAGGTGTTTTCGCTCAATAAACACTCACAACGCCCGGTCTGGGAATCGAAACCGCGATCCTACGACCGCGAGTCCGCTGCCCTAACCACTGGGCCATTGCGCCTCCACATGTATGTATACATACATACATACATACACATAGAGGTGGAATATCTCGAAGCATACACATCATGCTATAAATTGTTTTGTTGTTTGTTCCTTCTCGAGCCATGCCTGACTCATAAGGGCCGTTTTCCCGGTTTCCTTGGCGTATAGGTTCCCCACCTGGACGGGACGCCGGTCTGTCGCAGGTGAGCTGCAAGATGCAGGAGGAAAGAATGAGAGAAAGTTGTGGCGAAGATGTCAGCAGAAGTTCGCCATTACCTTCTGCCGGAGCCGCGTGGAGCTTAGGTGTTTCGCTCATAAACACACACATCGCCCAGTCTGGGATTCGAAACCGCGAGTCTGCTGCTCTAACCACTAGGCCATGTGCCTCCACATGCTATAAATAGTACCAAGCAATTATTGGGTTGAAAGCAGGATAGTAAAAGTGGAAAACGCCTATTATTTACAGATTTGTGTCGGCTGAGACTTTCTCGAAATTAATTGTTTCAGCTACTCTCAAATGTTCGTACAATTCTTATGATGCATGTGTGTGTATTTAATATATGTATGTGTGTGTGTGTGTGTGTCTTTTATTCTTTTGCATGTTTCCATGATTAGACTGCGGCCATGCTGGGGCATCACCTTGAAGAACTTTTAATCGACTGAATCGACCCCAGGAAATTTTTAAGCCCGGTATTCATTTTATCGGGTACTTTTTTTCCGAATAACTATGTTACGTGGATAGAAGCAAACCAACACCGGTTGACAAGCGGTGCTGGGAGACAAACACAGACAGAAACACACACACACTCACACACATGCACACACACACACACATATATATGCCGGACTTCTTTCTGTTTCCGTATAACAAATTCACTCACAAGGCTTTGGTCGGCCCGAGGCTATAGTAACAGACACTTGCTCAAGGAGCCACGCAGTGCGACCGAGCCCTGAGTCATGTGGTAGGGAAGAAAATAGTAACCACACAACCACGCCTGCGCATACTTGTATGTTTGTATGTTTGTATGTACGTTTGTGCGCATGTATTCTAAACGGTTCCTCCTTGCATATATTTACGAAGTATTTAGCTCAGACTTCATATGCCAAGCATTATCTATCCGGCTTTGATAATTCTTTCTTTTCTTTTTATTCTTTTACTTGTTTCAGTCATTTGACTGCGGCCATGCTGGAGCACCGCCTTTAATCGAGCAACTCGACCCCGGGACTTATTCTTTTGTAAGCTCCATTACTTATTCTATCGGTCTCTTTTGCCGAACCCCTAAGTAACGGGGACATAAACACACCAGCATCGGTTGTCAAGCAATGCTAGGGGGACAAACACAGACATACACACACACAAACACACACACATACATATATATATATATATACATATATACGACAGGCTTCTTTCAGTTTCCGTTTACCAAATCCACTCACAAGGCATTAGTCGGCCCGAGGCTATAGCAGAAAACACTTGCCCAAGATGTCACGCAGTGGGACTGAACCCGGAACCATGTGGTTGGTTAGCAAGCTACTTACCACACAGCCAATTCTGCGCCTAAGTCGATAAAATAAATACCGGTTATATACTGTGGTCTGTTCATTTCCCTGTACATTTTCTTGTGAGATATATCACTTTGTTGCAATGACTGACTGTGTAACTGCGTGATTTTAAGTGTGTAAACATATATACATTTTTATTTTCTTTATTTTTGTGTCTCTTCTTTTGTTATAATCCCAATTCAACGAATTATTAAACAGATTTCTATCTCGTTCTGCAATATTTATAGGAATCTCATGCCTGGGTTAATCTCCAAGAGAATTAGATCATATTGATAGTATACTAGCATTGTCTGAGCAAATATCTAATATACAGGAATGGACTTAGACGAACAATTCAATATAATTCCATTCTAGTTAATCACATCAATATGCTAGTATGGATTGGTATATCATCACCAGCATTTTATGACCAAAAGCTTCTGTAATTCTTAAAGCTATCAGCATTAAACTCTTTTAAAATATTGATTTAGCAAACTCTACAGCAACATGGAGAATTACATTCGAACATTCCGAATTACTAGGATTTGCAGAATAATCATAAAATTTATGAGTAAATACAAATATTTGGGAAATATTATATTATCATAGAGTTAAAGTAAGAGAGGTGGGGATGAGGAATTAGTTGTAAAGAGGCAAAGACGATAATTATTCGGGGTTCCATTTGAAATGTTTTACGTTTCGTCCAACATAAATACCAATATTATATTTGTAAACCAGTTGATGCAGAATATCTTTTGAACATATTTCACTAATTCCTGACGAGATTATATAATATTTCTAAATGTAATTCTTTGAATATAATTACAAAAACATGATGCTTTTAAGAGAGGTCCGTGTCAGTTTTATTCAATAAAGCGAAAATTTAAGGTACATAGCACATCTTTAACGAAGGTGGAAATTCTCATATTTCAGGCAATGCTGAAGCTCTGCTAGACAATATTATTTCTCGCGGCACACTTACACCTATTATATGATACAACCAGAAAAACTCTGAGTCGCTCTTCAAACAATTCTATCCACGACAAATAGTTGGGAGAAAAGTTACTTTCATTTCTAAGTCAGGAATACCAATTTATTTGTGGTTATACCAATCAAAGAAATAGATTTAGAAGATTACTGCATATTTTACATATAGTAGAGATTCAATATTTCTGTTTATTCATTACACATTAGTCGGAACCCCAAATAAACTGCGAGTAACAGAAGAACCTTCCGCATGAATGAATGCTTTGATTAGACGAAAGAGGGAGAAACTGTCGAGGTTAAAGTGCCTGTATGCCTGGTCACTCTGAGCGTGTGTGTGTTTGTGTGTGTATACATATGTAAGTATGCGAAAGTGATTTTAAAAAATATTCTAGCCACCAGTTATTTTTTCCGGCACGTGAATGATAAGAAGAAATTTAGGAATTTAGATACCATTATCAGGCACCTAAAAGCCAACTGCATACCTCACATCCTCACATAGAACATTGTGGAGATATCCATTCCATGCGTTGATGGGTCCAATGCGACGTAAGCTTTGTTTAGATCTAAGAACTCTGCTAATCTACTAAATTCCAGATCTAAATTATCTATCAAATGGACAAAGTTCTTATATGGAACTAGAAAGGACCACCCTCTTCGGATTAACCACGCAGTGTCACAAACTTTGTCTATCTCCTTATTGAATTAAGTTACATCACCCAGTTTCATTCTGATTTAAACGGGCCAAAGAGACGCACTTGTCAATTTTCTTTCTTCTTCTTCTTCTTTTGAATTCGGTTCCTTCTCGTTGTATACCTTCAGTCTGAAAAATTTCTTGGAAACATATCGCACACTATATAAGTTTGCCCGACAATTGTGCTTTCACAGCATGAAACTAATAATAACTCGAAATTAAATCCTGTGTACCTTAAATGATATGTATGTATGTATGTATGTATGTATGTATGTATGTACGTACGTATGTATGTATGTATGTATGTATGTATGTATGTATGTATGTATGTATGCATGTATGTATGCATGTACGTACGTATGTATGTACGTATGTGTGTATGTATGTATGTATGTATGTATGTATGTATGTATGTATGTATGTATGTACGTACGTATATATGTATGTATGTATGTATGTATGTATGTATGTATGTATGTATGTATGTATGCATGTATGTATGTATGTACGTACGTACGTATGTATGTATGTACGTACGTACGTATGTATGTATGTATGTATGTACGTACGTACGTACGTATGTATGTATGTGTGTATGTATGTATGTATGTATGTATGTATGTATGTATGTATGTATGCATGCATGTATGTATATGTGTGTGGATATTTGTAAGTTTGTATGAATGTATGCATATGTATATATATGCATGTTTGTGTATGTAAGCGTGTATGAATGCATCAAATGAAAATGAACACAATATATAAATATAATTCTATGCAAAACAAAAATGTAAAGCCTTTCATGTGTCACAAATTCTTGTAACTAACTCACTGCCAACGCTCTTCATCTGGAGATGAGAAATTTTAATCTGAATCCTTGCCAACGCGAGTTTATATGAGTGATTATATTCAGCTGAAGTCTCAACATTCCTTATTTCATTCAAATGTGTTTTTCACTGAGAATATATCTATTATATGTGATAAATGTTATAATAGAGAGTTTTAAAATCTGCAGTGGCACTGAAAAAGATTAAACTCATATAAAATAGGATTTTCACTTCGTATAGTTATTCATTTTAGTTGGTAATTACGAGATCTTTCCAACATCTCTAACCTTGAAACGGCGAAGTGCTTTTTTTCCCCCCGCTTCCAGAACAGGAATTAACGTTGGGAATGTTTATATGCAGCAGCGATTACGAATGCTTCTAAATCAATACCAGGTTGAAAAGGCTGAGCCCATTGTCAATAGGTTTTCCCATAAGGATGTTTTAGACGCAGTTTATTCTAGGGAGGCTTCACTTGCAAGAGTTAAACAGGCAGCCATTATCACAACGAAATGAATAAAACAATTGAAAAAAAAATACGTACTCCCTCATTCTTTGCCACTTTATTCCACACTCTCTCTCTCTCTCTCTCTCTCTCTTTGATAATAATAAGAACATTTTAAAAACAGTTTGCAAGGAAATGTCTTGGGAAAATATTAAAAAGTTCATTAAAATATTAGGCACAAAAAATTACACTACATATATACATTCTTTGATAATAAGAAGAAAATGTTAGAACGGTTTACAGAAAAAAATTGAGAAATTATTAAAAAGTTCATAAAAAATATTAGGATTTCATTAAAAATCATGTTTGTTTGGAAGTATCTATATATATATCTTCAAAAAGGTCATATTTTGGTAGTATATATATATATATACTACCAAAATATGACCTTTTTGAAGATATAATTTTCTGTGTATATATATAGATGCTTCCAAACAAACATGATTTTTCATGAGATCCTAATATTTTTTATGAACTTTTTAATGATTTCTCAAGATTTTTTCTGTAAACTGTTTTTATCATTTTCTATTTATTATCAAAGAATGTATATATGTAGTGTAATTTTTTTGTGACAACAAGTATTTAACACAGCAAAGTTTTTACAAAGCTTTTACATTTTACTGTTGACAATCTTTTTTCTAAAAATGTGAAACCGGTCAAGTGAATAAGCATCTTTAAAATTGCATTTTCAAACCTTCTTTCATATATATACATATATATATATATATATATATATATATATATATATATTATATATATATATATATATATATATATATATATATATATATACGTATATGCGAGTTGTATGTGTATGTGTGTGTCTGTTAATGTCTCTAAATATTACTTGCCTGTTTATATGGTATAATTATATTTCTCTCTATTGATGTTTGTGGAAAGAAACTAAGACCAGCTTTTAGTGTTATCGTATCATCATCCAATATTGATCAGCAGGGAATCCATCTGGAGATTATATTTAATATTGAGAACGAGAGGAAGGGATTATTGATATATATATACTTATTACATTGAATGATAAAGGATAAGTAAGAAGGATTATGCCTTTTCTATTATCTTATTTGATAAAAGTTGTATGGAATGCTACCAGGCTTACCTCGGTATTCTTAAGGTGTCTAGAATATTGTCTTTTGAAGCAAATATTGGGAATTCCATTGGTATGTGACACCAGTTTTATATGAATATGGGATTTGCTCCCGTGTTTCTAATGCTTGAATTTGTTCCGTTTATTGTGTGTAACGTATGTAGTGTGAGATGTGTTATGTCTGTCTATCTTTTGTAGATCCCATGTGATTTTCTGTATCGTTGTTTACAGTCGGACGGCGAGTGTAGAGTGTATGTGCGTTTAAGAATGACGATTTCGTAGTTTGTGTGTTATTGTTGTTACTACCTTAAATATTGAAGTATCAGCATGTGTTACTCTAAGCTCAAGGCCCTAAATTTGGGTAGTGGGGACTGGTCTACTAGATTTACTCTAGTAAGCAACTGGTACTTAATTTATCGAACCCGAAAGGCTGAAAGGCAAAGCTGACCTCGGCGGAATTTGAACTCAGAACATAAAGACAGACGAAGTATCTATTCTTTTCTTCTCTAGGCACAAGGCCCGAAATGTTTTGGAGAAGGGTCTAGTCGATTACACTGACCCCAGTACGGAACTGATACTTAATTTATCGACCCCTAAAGGCTGAAAGACAAAGCTGACCTCGGCGGAATTTGAACTCAGAACATAAAGACGAAGTGTCTATTCTTTTCTTCTCTAGGCACAAGACCCGAAATTTTTTGGAGAGGGAACTAGTCGATTACATTGACCCCAGTCGATTACATTGACCCCAGAACATAAAGACGAAGTGTCTATTCTTTTCTTCTCTAGGCACAAGACCCGAAATTTTTTGGAGAGGGAACTAGTCGATTACATTGACCCCAGTACGCGACTGATACTTAATTTATCGACCCCTAAAGGCTGAAAGACAAAATCGACCGCGGCGGAATTTCAACTCAGAACATAAAGACAGACGAAATACTGCTAAACATTTCGCTCGGCGTGCTAACATTTCTGCCAGCTCGCCTCCTTATATGCTATGTATATTGTCCAGTTATAACTACTAGGAGTTAATGCTATGTGGCTTGACCTTTTTCGTGAGTGGTAGATATATGGTGAGTGTTTGTATTCAGTGAGTCAAATGTTTTAGTTGAATCATTGAACTGGAATTATTTCATGAACAA